>NC_059261.1:7054043-7081543 GCF_017591435.1 Portunus trituberculatus | reverse complement strand
CTCTCTCTCTCTCTCTCTCTCTCTCTCTCTCTCTCTCTCTCTCTCTCTCTCTCTCTCTCTCTCTCTCTCTCGCGCAATCCCACACACTCACTGCGGAAGTCAATATCTCACACACTCTCTCTCTCTCTCTCTCTCTCTCTCTCTCTCTCTCTCTCTCTCTCTCTCTCTCTCTCTCTCTCTCTCTCTCTCTCACTGCTATTTTGCTACGTATCTTTCTTTGTCTGTCTGTCTGTCTGTATGTATGTATGTATGTATGTGTATTTATCAGTGTATCTTTTCTTTTTTTTCTTTCTTTTTTTTTCTTTTTTTTCTTTGTATTTTTTAGCCACCCATTCACTCACTCACTCTCTCTCACTCACTCACTCACTCAAAAAAAAAAAAAAATAAAAAATGAAAAAAAAAACCCACTCACTCACTCTCAAAAAAAATGAAAAAAAAAAACTTACCCACTCTCACTCACTCACTCACTCTCCTCACTCTCACTCCCTGACTCTCTTTCTTTGCAGTTTCAAGACGAGTAAGGGCGTGGGTTACTCAGCTCATTTCGTGGGTAACTGTCTGGTGCTCACTTCCCTCAAGGTGAAGGGAAAAGGTTACCAACATTGCATTAAGTATGAATTCCAGCCCAGGAAGGTAAGTGTGTGTGTGTGTGTGTGTGTGTGTGTGTGTGTGTGTGTGTGTGTGTGTGTGTGTGTGTGTGTGTGTGTGTGTGTGGGTGGTTCATTTAAGTATGTTTGTAAGTAAGTTTTTTTTATTTTTTTTTTCTGTATTAATATTTTACTCTTCCTCTTTCTCACTCTCTCCCTCTTCTCTCTCTCTCTCTCTCTCCCTTTCGCTCTCCCCTCATACTAATCTTTCTCTTCCTTCCTTCCTTCCTTCCTTCCTTCTTACTAACCTCTCTCTTCTCATTCTCTCTCCTTCCCTTCTCTCTCTCTCTCTCTCTCTCTCTCTCTCTCTCTCTCTCTCTCTCTCTCTCTCTCTCTCTCTCTCTCTCTCTCTCTCTCTCTCTCTTCTTCTTTTTCTTCTTTCACTCATTTCAATACCTTTCTCTTACTTTTCCTCTATGCACTAACTTCCTCTCCCTCTCCCTCTCCCTCTCTCCCTCTCCCTCTCTCCCTCTCTCCCCACAGTGGTACATGGTGGCGGTGGTCTTCATCTATAACCGCTGGAGTAAAAGTGAGATCAAGGTGTTTGTCAATGGCCAGCTCGCCTCTGCCACTGATATGACCTGGCTCGTCTCCACCAATGAGGTAAGTGGTGGTGGTGGTGGTGGTGGTGGTGGTGGTGGTGGTGGTGGTGGTGGTGTCTTAACTTCATTTATCTTTTAATTTATTTACCTAACTTGACGGGTGGTGGTGGTGGTGGTGGTGGTGGTTGTGGTGGTTTTATGTTTTTAGTTAATGGTGTAGTGGTGGTGGTGGTGGTGGTGGTGGTGGTGGTTGTAAAGAAAAAAGGAGAGAAAAATATCCTAACGTAACCTAATCTATCTTAACCTCACCTCACCTCACCTCATGTCACGTCACCTCACCTACATCTCTTACAAAAAAAAAATAAGAATAAAAAAGAAAAAAAAGGGAGAAAAATAACTAACCTAGACTTAACCTCACGTCACCTCATGTCATCTCACGTCACCTCATGTCACGTCACCTCATAATTTAACCCAACTGACCTAAAAAGAAAAAAAAGAAAGAAAAGAAAAAAAATATAAACTAACCTAACCTCACCTCACCTCATGTCAACTCACCTCACCTCACCTCATGTCACGTCACCTCACCTACATCTCTTAAAAAAAAGAATAAAAAAGAAAAAAAAGGGAGAAAAATAGCCTAACCTAGACTTCACCTCACGTCACCTCATGTCACCTCACCTCAACTCACCTCACATCGTTCAACCCAACTGACCTAAAAAGAAAAAAAAGAAAGAAAAAATATAAACTAAACCCAACCTCACCTCACCTCATGTCAACTCACCTCACCTCACCTCATGTCACGTCACCTCACCTACACTTACACTCTAACCTAAACCTCAGTCACCTCATGTCACCTCACCTCAACTCACCTCAATCGTTCAACCCAACTGAAAAGAAAAGAAAAAAAAATATAACCTAACCTAACCTCACCTCACCTCATGTCATCTCACCTCAACTCACCTCACCTCACGTCACGTCACTCCTTCAGACGTGGGACAAATGCTACATCGGCGCCACTCCGGAGTTGGACGAGGAGCGAGTATTTTGTGGCCAGATGAGCGCCGTTTACCTGTTCTCAGAGGCACTCACCGCTCACCAGGTCTGCGCCATGCACCGCCTCGGCCCTGGCTACAAGGTGAGAGGCTGGGAGAGTGGGGGGAGTGTGTGTGAGAGGCTGGGAGAGTCATTTTAAGAGTTGTGTTCAAGTTATGCGGGTTTTTAGTGGTGTTTTTAAGGTTTCTAAGGACAGAGTGATCAGTTTTTCGTGTTATTAGTAGAGTGTGAGTGAGAGAGAGAGGAAATGAGAGGTTGTGAGAGGCTGGGAGAGGAGGTGAGAGGCTGGGAGAGTCATCTTAAGAGTTATGTTCAAATTATGCGAGTTTTTAAATGGTGTTTTAAAGGTTACTAGGACAGAATGACAAGTTTTTCTTCTTATTATTAGTGTGAGAGTGAGTGAGAGTGAGTGAGAGGCTGGGAGAGTCATTTTAACAGGGGAAACACTTAGAATTAGTCCCAGTTGAAGTGACACATGTTTCCAAGCGTGTCTTTGTGGTTGTAGTGACACATTGACAAGATTTACACATTGTTAATAGGAGAAATAGTTCAGAAAAATTGTCGTGGTGAGAGAGAGAGAGAGAGAGAGAGAGAGGGAGATGGAGAGGATGAAAGGATAGAGTAAGAGGTTAGTGAGAGGGGAGAGGGGAGAGCGAGGGGATAAAGAAAGGGTGGTCGAGATTGAGAGAGAGAGAGAGAGAGAGAGAGAGAGAGAGAGAGAGAGAGAGAGAGAGAGGAGAAAGAGGGAGATGGAAGATGAAAGGATAAATAAGAGGAAAATAGAGAGAGAGAGAGAGAGAGAGAGAGAGAGGAGAGGAGTTTATTTAAATGTAACAATCTGATTGGTTTGTTTACTCTCTCTCTCTCTCTCTCTCTCTCTCTCTCTCTCTCTCTCTCTCTCTCTCTCTCTCTCTCTCTCTCTCTCTCACTTCCAGTCAGTCACCTGCAAGTCACGCCCAGATGTGTTCACTGACGTAACGTAACTCTCTCTCTCTCTCTCTCTCTCTCTCTCTCTCTCTCTCTCTCTCTCTCTCTCTCTCTCTCTCTCTCTCTCTCTCTCTCTCTCTCTCTCTCTCTTTTGTTTATTTGATTGGTGCACACATAAAAACACGGTAGCTTTAAGAGAGAGAGAGAGAGAGAGAGAGAGAGAGAGAGAGAGAGAGAGAGAGAGAAATATAACGAAAAGAAAACGGAGGAATAAAAAAGGGAGACGTAAATAGCTTAATAAACAAAGGGAAAATGAGAGAGAGAGAGAGAGAGAGAGAGAGAGAGAGAGAGAGAGAGAAATGCGTATTACTCAACGCCTAAAGGGAGGGAAGGGTCGGGGTGGGGTGGGGGTGGGGGTGGAGGGTGGAGGGGTGGAGGAGAAGGTGGAGGGAAGTGGAGGAAAGGGAGAGAATGTTACCTCACCTCTCATTACGAGCAGTTAGGCGTCACTGCCACACTTCTCTCCAATTGGGAGGGTGAGAGAGAGAGAGAGAGAGAGAGAGAGAGAGAGAGAGAGAGAGAGAGACTGTTTTCTATATATTTTTCTTGTTATTATTCTTATTCATCATCGTTATCATCATTTTCTTCTTCTCCTCCTCCTCCTTTCTTCCTCTTCTTCCTCTTCTTCCTCTTCTTTTTCTTCTTCTTCCTCTTCTTCTTCTTCTTCTTCTTCTTCTTCTTCTTCTTTCTCCTTTCAGTTACCTTGTTTGCAGTTATTAGTGCGTATAAAATCTCTCTCTCTCTCTCTCTCTCTCTCTCTCTCTCTCTCTCTCTCTCTCTCTCTCTCTCTCTCTCGTGTGATTATACCTGATTTTTTTTTCTTTTCTTATTCCCTCTCTGACCCTCCTTCCGCTTCTCTCTCTCTCTCTCTCTCTCTCTCTCTCTCTCTCTCTCTCTCTCTCTCTCTCTCTGGAAAAACTCTAATCTGCTCATATACAAATGGTTTTTTTTTCTTTTTTTTTCGCACAAGGTTACACACACACACACACACACACACACACACACACACACACACACACACACACACACACACACACACACACACACATTTGAGATCAATGGGCGAAAAAAGAACTATATTTTGCGAGCGTACGTTCTCTCTCTCTCTCTCTCTCTCTCTCTCTCTCTCTCTCTCTCTCTCTCTCTCTCTCTCTCTCTCTCTCTCTCTCTCTCTCTCTCTCTCTCTCTCTCTCGTTTCGTCAGTCTATCGCTCACTATGTGCATGACTGGAAGGAAATACAGAGAGAGAGAGAGAGAGAGAGAGAGAGAGAAATAGTTGTGTCATAGTTGTACGTGATGTGTACTGTGTGTGTGTGTGTGTGTGTGTGTGTGTGTGTGTGTGTGTGTGTGTGTGTGTGTGTTCTATTTCGTATTTTCAATGTTTTTTCTTTTATTTTCATTTTCGTTCCAATTTGCTTCGTTCTTGTTCCTTTTTTTATTTTTTTTTTTTTTTTTATTTATTTTCGTTTTTCAGTGTCACGAAGACTAATTATTTTTGTTTATTTGTTTACGTATTTTTTTTTATTTATTTTATTTATTTTTTTTTCATCTTTATTTTATTTTTTTTATTTATTTATTTTTTTCATTTTTTTTTTAACTTATTTTTATTTTTTTATTTTTTTTCATTGTTTTCCTTCATTTTATTTATCTATTTTGTATAATAATGTTATTTGTAAGGTATAGTATTAATGTCTACTACTACTACTACTACTACTACTACTACTACTACTACTACTACTACTACTACTACTACTACTACTACTACTACTACTACTACTACTACTACTACTACTACTGCAAATTTCCTCTTCTTCATATTCATCTTCTTCTTCTTCTTCTTCTTCTTCTTCTTCATCTTCATCTTCATCTTCATCTACTACTACTACTACTACTACTACTACTACTACTACTACTACTACTACTACTACTACTACTACTACTAACACTATTACATCACACACACACACACACACACACACACACACACACACACACACACACACTCTCTCTCTCTCTCTCTCTCTCTCTCTCTCTCTCTCTCTCTCTCTCTCTCTCTCTCTCTCTCTCTCTCTCGCATGGGTGACGGTTTTCCTATTTTTTCTCTCCCTTTCCTCAGAGTCAATTCCGGTTTGACAATGAGAGTTATCTTCAGCTCCCGGACAACCATAAGCGGGTAAGCCACGCATGCAGCTCTGGTTTCTAAGGCTCTATAATGGTTTCGAATGCTCTTTAATGGTTTCGAATCCTCTTTAATGGTTTCGAATCGCTCTTTAATGGTTTCGAATCATCTTTAATGGTTTATAATGCTCTATAATGGTTTCGAATCCTCTATAATGGTTTATAATGCTCTATAATGGTTGCGAATGCTCTTTAATGGTTTCTAATGCTGTTTTAACGGTTTCTAATGGTCTTTTAATGGATTCTAATGCTCTTTTTAACGGTTTCTAATTGTCTTTTAATGGTTTATAATGCTCTATAATGTTCTTTAATTGTTTCTAATGATATATAATGGTTTCTAATTGTTTATATTGGTTTCTAATGTTCTTTATGGTTTCTAATGCTCTATAATGGTTTCTAATGTTCTATAATGGTTTCAAATGCTATATAATGGTTTCTAATGATCTGATAATGCTCCATAATGGTTTCTAATTCTCTATAGTGTTTTTCTAATTCTTTATATTGGTTTCTAATGTTCTATAATTGTTTTTAATGTTCTTTATTGGTTTCTAATGTTTTTTTAATAGTTTCTAATTATCTTTAATGGTTTCTAATGCTCTATAATGGTTTCTAATGTTCTATAATGGTTTCTGATACTATGTAATGCCCTCTAATGGTTTCAAATGCTCTATAATGCTCCCTAATGGTACCTAATACTTTAGAATGCCCTCTAATATTCTATAGTGGTTTCTGATGGTTTCTCATGTTCTATAATCCTCTGTAATGGTTTCTAATTCTCTATAATAATATATAATAGTTTCTAATAGTCTTTAATATTCTTTTATTATGTTTAATGGTCTGTAATGCTCTCCTTACACTCTTTAATGGTTTCTAATACTCTATAGTGGTTTCGAGTACTATATAATGCTCTATAATGGTTTTCAATGCTCTCTAATACTCTTTAATGCATTCTAATACTTTCAAATGTTCTCTGATTCTCTATAGTGCATTTTGATTCTCTGTAATGGTATTTGATTCTTTGTAATGGGGTTTGATTCTGTATAGTAATGATTTTAGTAGTTTTTTGGTGTTTGTTTTGTTTTGGGGCTCTGAAGGTGTGTTGTCTTGTTGTTTTGTTGATTGTTTGCTTGTTTTGTTTTGTTTTATTTTTCCTGCCTCATTTTTTTCCTCGCTGTTCAATTTTCCATTATTTTTTCCTTTTCCTGTTATTTTGTTTGTTTTCCTTTTTTCCTGGCTTAGATTTGTCCTTTCACCTGCATGACAGTCTTTTTCCCCTTGTTTTCCTTCTTTTCATTGTTTTTCCTCTTGTTTCCTTCTTTCATTCTATTCATTTGTGTATTTTTTTCCTTTTTTTTCCTTTTTCCCTTTTCCTTGCATGATATTTTCCCAACTCTTGTTTCCCTTCTTTCAATCATTTCATTTATGTATGTTTTCCTTTTTTTTCCCTTTTTCCTTGCATGACTCATTTTTTCCCATTTTCCCTCTCTCTCTCTCCCTCTTAACCTTGTATTTTCCTCCCCATAAGAGTCATATATTGTTTCCCTCTTTCCTGTAATGTTTTCCCTTTTCCTCAGATGTTTTCCTTGTTCCCTGTAGTGTTTCCCTTTTTTTCCCTAAGTTTTTCCCCTTTTTTCCTCAACGTTTTCACTTTTTTCCTCTGTTTCCTGTTCCCTGTAGTGTTTTTTTCCTTTTTTCCTCAAATTTTCCCCTGTTCCCTGTAGTGTTTTTCCCTTTTTTCCTCATGTTTCCCCTTTTTCCTCTGTTTTCCTTTTTTTTCCTCATATTTCCCCTGGTCCCTGTAGTGTTTTTCCGTTTTCCTCAATGTTTTCCCCTTTTTTCCTTGTTTTCCTTTTTTTCCTCATATTTCCTGTTCGCTGTAGTGTTTCCCGTTTTCCTCAATGTTTTCCTTGTTTCCTGCAGTGTTTCCCTTTTTTTCTCAAATTTTCCCCCAGTTCCTTGTAGTGTTTCTCGTTTTCCTCAAATATTTTCCGTTCCCTGTAGCATCTTTTCCTGTAACTTTTTTCCCTTTTTCCTCAACATTTTCCCTCTTTTTCCTCATTTTCCCCTTTTTCCTCTAATGTTTCCTCGTTTTCCCCACCTTCAAGCAGGTTTTGTATGACGGCAAGTTGGCGGCAGCGATAGTGTTCATGTACAATCCTGTGGCCACCGACTCACAGCTGTGCCTCCAGTCTGCCCCCAAAGGAAACCCCTCTTACTTCGTCCACAACCCACACGCCCTCATGCTGCAGGTACGGTGGGGAAGGGGGTGTCCTGGTGGTAGTGTTTGGGGTGTTCTGGGATGGTTTTGGGGGTGTTTGGAGGTGTTTGGAAGTGATTTTGTGGTGATTTTGGGGTGTTTTGAGGTGATTTTAGGATGTTTTGGGGTGGTTTTGGGGTGGTTTGGAGTGTTTTGGAGTGTTTTGGGGTGGTTTGGGGTGTTTGAGGTGTTTGAGGTGTTTTGGGGTGTTTTGAGGTGATTTTGGGGTGGTTTGTGGTGTTTTGGGGTGTTTTGGGTGTTTTGTGTTGTTTGGGGTGTTTTGAGGTATTTTGGGTGTTTTGGGTGTTTGAAGTGTTTTGGGGTGATTTTGTGGTGTTTTGAGGTGTTTTGGGGTGTTTTGTGGTGATTTGGGGTGTTTGTGGTGATTTGAGTTGATTTTGTGATATTTTGGGTGTTTGTGGTGTTTTGGGGTGTTTTGTGGGTGTTTTGTGATGATTTGAGTTGATTTTGTGATATTTTGGGGTGTTTGTGGTGATTTGTTGATTTTGTGATATTTTGGGGTGTTTTGTGGTGATTTGAGTTGATTTTGTGATATTTTGTGTTTGGGGTGTGTTGATTTGAGTGATTTTGTGATATTTTGTGTTTTGTGTTGTGTGGTGATTTTGTGATTTGTGTATTTTGGGGTGTTTGGTGATGGTGTTTTGAGGTGATTTTGTGGTGTTTTGGGGTGATTTGAGGTGATTTTGTGATATATTGTGGTGTTTTGGGGTGTTTTGGAGGTTTATGTTGAATTTTGATCACTTTTTGTCAATGAACTAACAAACTGACTGACTCGCTGTGCAGGACGTGAAGGCGGTGGTGACTCACAGCATTCACAGCACCCTGAACAGCATGGGTGGCATCCAGGTGCTGTTTCCACTCTTCCAGCAGCTTGACCTCCCCCACGACGCCCCCCCTGCCATCACCGACTACTATGCGGCCACCAAGACCCCCTCCCTCGGGTAAACATTATTTAATCCACCATAACAAAATTTCACGTCCTTCCGCATTATGACCCCCAAAGACACCCTCCCCCTTCCTGTTCTTTACATTCCCCCTCCACCCCTGACAGATTACTATGTCTCCACTTAATGATTTTCCATCCACTTCTCCACTTCATCTTTCCTCCACCTCTCCCATTTCTCCACTTCATCACCATCTTGCTCCACTATCCACACTGCCTCTGTCATTATTAAACCTCTTCCACATCCACATAATGGGTCTTATTCCACTTTCTCCACTCTTTCACTGAGTCTCCATTTTTCCTCCACTTTTTTTCCACTTTTCATCCACTTTTCTCCACATAGGCAATTTTTTCTCCATTTTTTTCTCTCCACATATTCTCCACTTTGCCTAATTTTTTTCCTCATAACCACATTTCCTCCACATAACCACTTTTCCTCCACATAACCTCCACTTTTCCTCCACATAACCCCTACTTTTCCTCCACTCTCTCCACATAACCACTTTTCTCCATTCTCCTCCACATTTCCTCATAACCTCCACATGACCCCCAAATTTCCTCCACTCTCCTCCACATAACCTCTATAACCTCAACTCTCCTCCACATTTCATCCACATCCCCACATAACCTCCACTTTCTCTTCACCTGCACAGCTCAACACTGGTGGGGTTCATTTGTGAGATGGTGGAAGGATGCAGCACAGTACAACAGCACATGGTACAGAACAGAGGCTTCCTGGTCATCTCCCACCTCCTCCACCGGGCGGCACGTCACCACATCACCATGGAAGTCCTCACTGCTTTCCTCAAGCTTACCAAGTTCCTCGTGACTTGTCCCAACTCAAATTCGGATCTTCTTCTCAAGCAGGTGTGTGTTTGTGTGTGTTTTTCTGTGTTTTTATTATTATTTCTGTGTTAATTTGTTTTCTTGCGCAGGTGTGTGTGTGTTTGTGTTTACCTAGTTGTGGTTTTCCATGGCCTGGGCTTTACGCTGGTGTGGCCCTGTCTCCATATCTACACTTATCCAATTTTTGTTTAAAGCTCTGCACACTCGTTGGTGACACCACTTCCTCACTCAAACTGTTCCACGTCTCAACACATCTTGGCAGGAAACTCTATTTTTTTAACATCTCTCAGACATCATCCCTTTCTCAGTTTTTTACTATGCGATCTTGTGCTTCTAATGTCATATTCTTCTCTCAGGATCAGATACTCATTATCCACTTGGTCCATTCCGTTGATCCATTTGTAAACTTGTATCAGATCCCTCTCTCTCTCTCTCCCTTCTCTGTTCCAGGGTTGGTAGATCCATAGCCTTTAGTCTCTCCTCATATGTCATCCCTTCAAATTCTGGGACCATTCTTGTAGCCACTTTTTGTAGTCTCTCCAGCTTCCTTTCCAAATCAACTTTCCCATCACTTCCCATCACTTCCCTCTCCCCCATCAATAAAAAAAACAAACACAAACAATAGAAAACAAGATAGAATAAAAAACAGTCACAAAAATGTCCCCTTCCTTCACAAATCAACTTTCCCATCACTTCCCATCACTTTTCTCCCCCACAGCTGCTGGACCACATTCTCTTCAACCCGTCGCTGTGGATCTATTCTCCAGTCACAGTCCAGATGCGTCTCTACACCTACTTGGCCACGGAATTCCTCTCGGACGCTCAAATTTACGGTTCAGTGCGCCGTGTATCCACCGTTCTACAGACCATGCACACCCTTAAGTACTATTACTGGGTGGTGAATCCTAGAGACAAGAGTGGCATTAATCCTAAGGGCCTCGGTAAGGATTAAGGATAAGGGATAAAGGGGAAGGATAATGGATAACTTTTATTTGTGTTTTATTTATTTTTTTTGCATTTTTTGTGGTTTTAAGGGTTTAGGGTTAAGGGTTATGTCTGTCAGTAGAGTGTTAAGTGATGTATTAATTTGTGGATGTTGAACCATTAAATTATCCAGCCCTTCTCTCATCTCCTCTCACATTCCTCTCACTCTCCCACACCTCTCCCACACACACACTCTTCACACACACTCTACTCTCTTTTACTCTCCCACACTCTCTCTCTCTCTCTCTCTCTCTCTCTCTCTCTCTCTCTCTCTCTCTCTCTCTCTCTCTCTCTCTCTCTCTCTCTCTCTCTCTCTCTCTCTCTCTCTCTCTCTCTCTCTCTCTCTTACTCTCACCAACCCTCTCACACATCCCTCTCCCACCACTCTCACAACCCAAACACACCCACACACATCCACACATACCCAAACACACTCATCCAAACCCACACACCCAAATACACAAATACACCCACACACACCCAAACACACCCAAAAACACACCTACACTTACCCAAACACACCCAAACACCCACACACACCCAAAAAACACACCCAAACACACCCTAACACCTTTGTATACTTACCCAAACACACACACACACATGTACACCCTCTCCCGCCACACACACACCACTCTCACACACCGCACTCTCCCGCAGATGGTCCGCGCCCCACAGAGAAGGACGTGGTGAGCCTGCGGGCCTACATGCTCCTCTTCCTCAAGCAACTCATTATGATCGGCAACGGAGTGAAGGAAGACGAACTGCAAGCCATCCTCAACTATCTCTCCACCATGCATGAGGTTCGATGGCTTGGCTTGGCTTGGCTTGGTTGGGTTGCGTTGGGTTAGGTTAAATAAAATAAATAAATAAATAAACAAATGAACCAAATACAATCCAAAGAAAACAAAAAAGCATGAAATAAATCGAGAAATATACAAATAAAGCCCCAAAAAATTAAATCAATTAATCAAACATGAAATAAAATAAATAAACCAAAAAAAAAAAAAAAAAAAAAAAAATTGACAAAAACATCCCATTAATTCAGTCCCCCAGGACGAGAACCTCCACGACGTGCTGCAGATGCTGATGTCCCTGATGTCAGAGCACCCATCCTCCATGGTGCCGGCCTTCGACGCAAAGCACGGTGTCCGCACTGTCTTCAAACTCCTAGCCTCGGAAAGTCAGCTCATCCGACTCCAGGCTCTCAAACTCCTCGGATACTTCCTCTCACGCTCCACGCACAAGTATGGGGGTGTTAGGGGGTGTGGTGTGGTGTGGTGTGGTGTGGGGTGCAGTAAAGTTTGGTGTGGTGTGGTGAGAGGGGCTGTGATGTGGTGTGGTGAGCCTGTGGTGTGGTGAGGGGCTGGGGTGTAAGGGGGTGTGGTGTGGTGTGGTGTTGGGGTGCCTGTGGTGTGGTGAGGGGGGCTGTGGTGTGAGGGGGCCTGTGGTGTGGTGTGAGGGGCCTGTGGTGTGGTTAGGTTAGGTTTGGTGAAAGAGAGTGTGGTGTTGGGGTGCCTGTGGTGTGGTGAGGGGGGAGCTGTGGTGTTGGGGCCTGGGGTGTGATTGTGATGTCTGGTGTGGTGAGGGGTGTGTGGTGTGGTGTGGTGTTGTGCAGTGTAAAGGGGGAATGAAATTAAGTTAAGTTATGACAAAGTTACATTATGGCCAAGGAAATAAGTTAATATCTGTTAGGTTAGGGTAAAACAGAGTTAGGGCCAGGTTAGAGTGGTGTTAAAGTCAGGTTAGGTTAGGATAGAAAGTAAGTTAGGTTAGGTTAAGTTGGGGGAGCAGTTAAAGTTAGGTCAGGTTAGATTAGGTTAGGTTAGGTCAAAAATAGTTGAAAAATTAAGACAAAAAGAATAGGTTTAGGATAAGTTAGGTTAGGATAGGTTAGGATTGGATAGAAAGTTAGTTAGGTCAAGTTAGGACACAAAAGTTATGATGAGGGCAAAAAAATGGTGAAAAATTAAGACAGGATAGGTTAGGATAGGTCAGGATAGGTTAGGTTAGGTTAGGATAGGTTAGGATAGGTTAAAAAGTTATGATAAGGGTAAGAAGTTGAAAATTACGGTCAAGAGAGCAAGTTAAGGTAGAAAAGTGAGATTAGACAAAAAAAAACAGAAAATAGGAACACAATTAATAACTTCTTCTCCTTCTCTCCCTCCCTCCTTGTCTCCCTCTTCCTTACCCTCTCCTCTCTCTTCCTCTCCCTGATTCCTTCTTCCTCTATCATCTTCCTGTGTCCTTCTATCCACATTCTCCTCTCTCTCTCTCTTTCTCTCTCTCTCTCTCTCTCCCTGCTTCTCTCATTTTTTCCTCTCTCTCATCTCCCTCTCCCTCTCCTTCTCCCTCTCTTTCCCTCTCTCATTCTTTCCTCTCCCTGTCTCCTTTTCCTCTATCATCTCTGTCTCTCTCTACCCATATTCTCCCTCTCTCCCTCTACCTCTCCCTCTCCCTCTCCCTCTCCCTCTCTCTCTCCCTCTCACACAGGAGGAAGTATGATGTAATGAACCCTCACAACCTGTACACACTGCTGGCCGAGAGACTGCTGGTGCACGAGGAATCACTCACCCTCTCTACCTACAACTGTCTCTATGAGGTGTGTGTGTGTGTGTGTGTGTGTGTGTGTGTGTGTGTGTGTGTGTGTGTGTGTGTGTGTGTGTGTGTGTAATCAACCCTTTCCTTCACTAAATTCAAGTTTATAATGCATTTTTCTATTGTCTTTCATAGTTAATCTCTTTATTTTGATGTGTGTGTGTGTGTGTGTGTGTGTGTCGGACATATTTAGAACACTTTCCATCACTAGATCAAGTCTGTAATGCATTTTTCAAGTTCATAATAGATTTTTTTTAAGTTCGAAATGCATTTTTTCAAGTTCAAAATACATTTTTTCAAGTCTGTAATGCATTTTTAAAGTTTGTAATACATTTTTCAAGTCCATTATAAAGTTTTTTAAGTCTAATACATTTTTGAAGTCCATAATACATTTTTTCAAGTTCTTAATACAATTTTCCACAGTCTCCCCAAAGATAACCTCATTTTCACCTCACCTCACTTAACCTAACCTAACCTAACCTAACTTCACCTAACCTCACTTCACCTCACTTAACCTAACCTAACCTAACCTCACCTCACCTCACCTCACCTCATTTTACCCTAACCTAACCTAACCATTTTAATTTTGCATCTGTGCCTGTGTGTGTTCTGCAGATCCTGACAGAACACATAAGCCAGCAGGTGATGTACTGCAAACATCCTGAACCAGAATCACACTACAGACTGGAGAACCCTAGTAAGTGTGTGTGTGTGTGTGTGTGTGTGTGTGTGTGTGTATGTTACAGGGTTCGAGTGGGGCTCCTAGTAACCTGTCTCCTTATCTAACTTCTTAAATTTGCACACACTTTCTGCTGTTACAATCTCTTCACTTAATCCATTCCAGCTGTCTAGTGTCCTTTGTGGAAAATAAAACTTCTTAATGACACTAACTTTTCATGATTTTCTTGGAGTGTCCTCTTGTTTATCTGTCTCCCTGCTCCGTCAGTGTTCCCAGGTCTTGTCTATCTATCTTCTCCATACGGTTTACTAAATTGTACATCATTATCAAGTCTCCTCTTTCCCGTCTATCCTTCATAGTTGGCAGCTCCATCTCCTTCAGTCTTTCTTCATAGGGAAGGTTTTTTATTTTATTTTTGTAGCAGTTCTTTGTATCCTTTCTAGTCTAGGTCTGATCATAGTGGTTAATATCTTTTTCATCATACACATTTGAACCCCTCTCTTATTCCACAACTAATCCACCTCCTCCACCTTCTTCCGCAGTGATCCTGAAGGTCTGTGCCACCCTGATCCGTCAAAGTAAGCCCTCGGAAAGCCTAATGGAGGTGAAGAAGCTGTTCCTCTCAGACATGACCCTTCTCTGCAACAATAACAGGGATAACAGGAGAACAGTGCTGCAGATGTCTGTGTGGCAGTGTGTGTGTGTGTGTGTGTGTGTGTGTGTGTGTGTGTGTTACAGGGTTGGAGTGGGGCTGGGGGCTCCTAGTGACCTGTCTCCATATCTACTTTTCTCCAACTTTTCCTTCAATTTGTGGACACTTTCTGGTGGGACAATCTCTCCACTCAAGCCGTCCCAGATGTCCACCGTCCTGTGTGGAAAACTGAGCTTTTTAATGTCCCTCAAACACTGACTTTTCATGATCTTGGAGTGTTCTCTTGTCTGTCTATCTCCATCCTCCGTCAGTGTTACCAGGTGTTGTCTGTCTGTCTCCATCCTCCGTCAGTGTTACCAGGTGTTGTCTGTCTATCTTTTCCCTACAGTTCACTGTCTTGTACATCATTATTAGGTCTCCTCTCTCCCGTCTGTCCTTCAAAGCTGGTAGTCCCATTTCCTTCAGTCTTTCTGCATAGGGAAGGTCCTTCATCTCTGGCACCATCTTTGTGGCAGTCCTCTGGAGTCTTTCTAGTTTCCTGATGTCCCTTTGCATGTATTGTGACCACACCACACCACACCACACCACTCCACCACACCACTGCTGCATATTCCAGTCGGGGTCTTATCATTGTGGTTATAATCTTTTTCATCACACTCTTGTCTATTTTAACCACACCACACCACACCACAGCTGCATAGTAAGTGAGTGTCTCGTGTGTTGAGGCAAATAGTCCAGTGTTGTGTTTCTGTGGCCAGGGTGTCATTGTCTATTTCTATCCACTACACCTCCACCCATCTGCTTCCTCCATCCACTTATCCACAATTTCTCCACCACATAACTACCACCACCACCTCCTTATTCACACTTAATCCACAATATCCCTCCACTTATCCACAAATTCTAACCACTACACCTTATCCACAATTTCTCCACATAACCACAAAACCACCTATTCCCTCATCCACAATACCCTTCCACCCATCCACCCATCCACTTATCCACTTCTCCACACACAGGAATGGCTCATCGCACTGGCCTACATACACCCGCGCTCTACCGAGGAACAGAAGATTAGCGATATGGTGTATTCCCTCTTCCGCATGCTACTCCACCACGCCATCAAGTATGAATATGGTGGATGGCGGGTGTGGGTGGATACGCTGGCTATTGTCCACTCCAAGGTAACGTGGATGAAAGTGGATTAAGGTGGAATTGTTTGTGGATGTAGATTTGTGTGTGTGTGTGTGGGGGGAGGTGTGGATTTGTGTGTGTGTGTGTGTGTGTTTTGAAATATTTTAGATAGGAAAAGGAAAATTAGGAGCAGATAATCTTGCCACAAAAACAAAACAAATAAAACAAACAAGAGAAAATAGAAATACATTAATTTTCAAACTAAGTAAGTAGAAAGTTGAGAAAAGATTAAAAAAATGAAATTGAATTAAATCTAACCTAAAATAAAAAAAAACAGGAAATTAACCAAACTTAATCTTAATCTAACTTAGAAAAGAGTAAAAATAACTTAATCTACCCCAACTTAACTTAACTTGGGAAAAAAGTGAAAATTAACAGAACTTAACTTTTAGAAAACAGAAAAAAAACTAACTGAACAAAAATAATAGATAAATAAAAAAAATAAAAAATTGACAAGTTAACCTAACCTAACCTAACTTAACCAAAAATAGATAAATAAATAAAAAAAATAAATAAGAAATGATAAAAAGGAAAGAAAATTGACAACTTAACCCAACTTAACCTAACCTAACCTAACTTGACCTAACCTAACAAAAAAATAGATGAATAAATAGAAAAAGAAAAAAAAAGAAAAAATTGACAACTTAACCCAACCCAACCCAACCCAACCTAACCTAACCTAACCTAACCCAACCCAACCCAACCTAACCTAACCTAACCCAACCTAACCTAACTTAACCTAACCAAACCCAACCCAACCTAACCTAACCTAACCTAACCAAACTTAACCCAACCTAACAAAAAAATAGATAAATAGGAAAAAAAATCATTTGACAACCTAACCCAACCTAACCTGACCTAACCCCACACAGGTATCATACGAGGAGTTTAAGCTGCAGTTTGCCCAGATGTATGAACAGTATGAGCGTCACCGATCGGACAACATCACGGACCCAGCCATCAGACAACAGCGTCCCATTTCCACCATCTCAGGCTGGGACAGTCGCCAGTACTATGTCAACACTGAGATGTACCGGAACGGAGCAGAGGTGAGATGTTGTGGGGGAGAGGGGAGAGAGGGATGGAAAGAGTTGAATGGAGAGGAGGAAGGAAGGGAAAGAGGAGGTGTTGATGAGAGAGAGAAAGAAAGAGAGAGGTGGGAGAGAGAAAGAAAGAGTGGAATAGAGAGGAGGAAGGAAGGGAAAGAGGTGTTGATGAGAGAGAGAGAGAGAGAGAGAGAGAGAGAGAGAGAGAGAGAGAGAGAGAGAGGGGTGGGAGAGGGAAAGAAAGAGTGGAATAGAGAGGAGGAAGGTAGGGAAAGAGGTGTTGATGAGAGAGAGAGAGAGAGAGAGAGAGAGAGAGAGAGAGAGAGAATGGAGATAATACAAGGGAAGAGGAAAGGAAGACAGAGAGAGATAGATAGAGAGAGAACCATCCACTCTTTCATCCACCCACCTATCCACTCATCCAGTCTCACCCATCCACTCTTCCACTAATACACCAATCATCCCAAAATCCACCCATCCGCCCATCCACTGATCCACTTATCCACCCACAGATTGAGATGGAAAAGCCAGCAGCAATCGGAAATGGCAAGATGGCCGCCAGCGAAGACTCAGAGATAATTGAACCTATTCCGAAAGTTCCAATGGAGGGAGGGAGGAAAGTGGAGAGGGTGGAGGCGAACCGAGATGGAGGAAACGGAGGAGGAAGTGGAGGAAACCCGGCCCAGACAAACAAACCGCAACAGAAAACGGAAGTGGAGACGAAATCGGTGCCCGCTTGCGATACCTCAAAGAAAACGGAGATTGAAGGGAAGTCGTCCTTATCATCCACCTCCTCCGCCTCCTCCTCCACCACCTCCGCTGTGAAAAAGGTGGAGGAGGAGTCCGGGGAGATGAAGAATGTGGAAGTGGAGGTGCTGGATAACAAAGCTCTGGAGGAGGAGAAAGGGAGAGAAAAAGTGGAGGAAAAGAGAGAGAAGGAGGAGGGAGTGAAGATTGAGGATTTAGCGGAAGAGGTGGAGGAGAAGGAGGAGACGGAGAGTAAAGGAGAGGAGAAGAAGGAAGGAGAGAAGGAGAAAGAGGAGGAGGAGGAGGAGGAGAAGAAGGATGAGGGTAAGAAGGAAATGCCAAAGGAGGAGGAAAAAATAAGAGAAGAGAAGAAGGAGGAGGAGGAAAAAGAGAGGAAAGAAGAGGAAAAAAGCAAGAATGAAGGATTGGAGAAGGAGGAGGAGGAGGGAAAAATGAAGGAGGAGGAGAAAAAGGAGGAAAAAACAGACGTGAAGGAGGAAGAAGAGAGAATAAAGGAAACAGAAGAAACAAGTAAAAACGAAGAAGAGAAGGAGGAAAAAAGTGAAGGAGAGAAGGAGACAGTGGAGGAAACAAGTGGAGAAGTTTCCTCATTACCTCTCCCTCCACCTCCTCCACAGGAAGTCATAGCAACCATCTCCGGGAGTCTCCACTTGAAAGAACAGGAGGGAAAAGTGGAGACAGGTGGAGGAGGTGGAGAGGGAGATAGTGGAGGAGGTAGAGGGGAGGAGAACACAACTACCTCCACTAACGAGCTTCCCGCCGAACCAGCAGGTGGAGAAACAGGTGGAGGAGAAGCGGAAACTCATCCACTTACTTCCACCACCACCACCACCACCACCACCATCACCTCCACCACCTCCACACAAGAAAATACCTGTGATAATGTACAAAACTCCACTTCCTCTCCACCTTCCACCACTACTCCACCTGACTCCACCACCACCACCACCACCACCACTATATCTGCAGTACAAGAGGAAAAACCAGAAATTTCCCTAACTGATACACAATCTGGGGAAATTTCAAATCCTCAGCCCTCCACCTCTTCCACTTCCTCCACCTCCTCCACCCAACCCCCACCACCCAGGGGAAAGAAACCAGCCCCCCTCCATCCCCCAAGGACACACAGGGGGAGGAGGAGAGCCCCAGGGAACAGCCAAGTACCTCAGGGGAAACTAGCAAGTCTGGGGAAATTTTGAAGTCACCCAGGGAAGATACCTCAGAAAATTCAGCTTCTAGGGAAGTTTCTGGGGAGAGTTTAGGGAATTTACCTGCTCAAGAGGGAAAATCTGGGGAAAATTCTGGTGTTGAGGAGGAAAAAGGGGAAACGATAGGGAAAATTGAGGAAAAGGTTGCGGAAACAGGGAAACAAGACGAAGCGAAGAAAACGGAGGAAGAAGAAAACGGGAAAACGGCAACACCAGTGGGGAGGCGGAGGAATGCAACACCACCTCCACCACCACCACCACCAACAACACAACAACCACAACAGCAACAACAACAACAACAACAACAACATCATCATCATCATCGTCATCATCAACTGTAGAAAACGACAACAAACAACAACAACAACAACAACAACAACAATCATCATCATCATCATCACCACCACCACCACCACCATCACCACCAAAAAAAGTGGAAGACACTAAACCACATTCTCTAAATCCACTTCCACCTACCTCGACATCCACTTTATCCACTTTATCCACCAGCACAGTGGATATGGCAGTGGAAACCTTATCTCTACCTAAAGAATTTCCTATTTCCAACTTAAATGTGGATGAAGTGGAACCAAGGAACCAGGAATCACAAACGGAGGAGGTCGGAGAAGTGGAGAAGGTGGAGAAGGTGGAGGAGGAGACCAGAGTACAAAAGGAGGTAGTGGAGGAGGAGGTGGTGATGGTGGAAGGAGTGGAGGTGGAACTGGAGGAGGAGGAAGGCGGAGAACAGGAGTGGAGGGAAGTTTGACTAAGGACCAGGTGGATCTCGGCCTCAGAAGACGTGGAATTTCTTTATCCACGTTGGAGAGAGAGAAAGATCGGCAGAGTAAGTAGTAGTGGTAGTAGTAGTAGTAGTAGTAGTAGTAGTAGTGGTAGTGGTGGTGGTGGTAGTAGTGGTGGTGGTAGCAGTGGTGGTAGTGAGAATTGTTGGTCTAATATTGGTAGTAGTAGTAGTAGGTTAGGTTAGATAGTAGTAGTAGTAGTAGTAGTAATGGTAGTAATAGTAGCAGTAGTAAAAATAATAGTAATAATAATAATAGAAATAGAAATAATCAGATTTTCACATCCACCTTGATAAATCTCAAAACAAAAACATCAAACACTCATCCACTTTTTTCCCATCCACTTTTTCCATCCACTTTTTCCCATCCACTTTAAACAAGCATGAAAAAAGACAAAAACATAAAATTAACACAAAATTGCCCAATAAAAAACAAAAAAGGCAAAAAAACTACAAATAATTCCCTTCATCCACTTTTTCATCCACTTTTCATCCACCAGGCAACAACAGTGAGAGAAAATCCGCATCCACTTCTCACACATACAAAAACTCCACTTAATCCACTTTTCATCCACTTTTCACTCACTTTCATCCACATTTCATCCACATTTCATCCACCAGGCAACAATAATGAAAAAAGTTCACATCCAATTCTCACACATCATCCAAAAACTCCACTTAATCCACTTTTAATCCACTTTTTCATCCACCAGGCGACAACAGTGAGAGGAAATCCGCATCCGTCTCTCGCAGCTCATCCATCGGCTCGTCCCAGTCACACTCCCGGCAGATCTTCTCATCCGGACCCACCCGCCCTCCGTTTAGAATCCCTGAGTTCCGCTGGTCTTACATCCACCAGCGTTTGTTATCCGATGTCCTATTTTCCCTGGAGACGGATATGCAAGTGTGGAGAAGGTGTGTGGATAGGTGGATGAGATGTGGATATCTGGTGGATGGCCTGTGTGTTTATGTGTGTGTGGATGGAGTGGAAGGGTGGATGAGTGGATGAGGTAATTTTGTGTGGTGGATGAGTGTGGATTAAGTGGATAAGTGGATGGAGTTTGTTTTGTTTGTGGATTTGATGGGTATATTTTGTTGTTGTGTTTCTCTCTCTCTCTCTCTCTCTCTCTCTCTCTCTCTCTCTCTCTCTCTCTCTCTCTCTCTCTCTCTCTCTCTCTCTCTCTCTCTCTCTCTCTCTCTCTCTCTCTCTATTTCACCAAGATTATTATGACTTCTTTATTTTCCTCTCAATTATTCTATTCTACCTATATAAACTCTCTCTCTCTCTCTCTCTCTCTCTCTCTCTCTCTCTCTCTCTCTCTCTCTCTCTCTCTCTCTCTCTCTCTCTCTCTCTCTCTCTCTCTCTCTCTCTCTCTCTCTACATTCCACATTCTCTCAAATAATAAAAATAAAACTACACTCACTCACTCACTCACTCACTCACTCACTCACTCACTCACTCTCTCACTCACTCACTCACTCTCTCTCTCTCTCTCTCTCTCTCTCTCCCACAGTCACTCCACCAAAAGCGTCCTGGATTTCGTGAACAATAGTGAAAACGCAATCTTTGTGGTGAATACAGTCCACCTCATCTCACAGCTGGCCGACAACCTCATCATTGCCTGTGGGGGGCTTCTACCCCTCCTCGCCTCTGCCACCTCCCCTAATGTGAGTCTTGGGGATCAGGTGTGGGAAATTAAGGAAGGGGATGAGGGAGTGTCTTTGAGTGTGGGGTGTGTGTGTGTGTGTGGTGATTGAGGAAGGTGAAAATATGTTAAACCACCACAAACAAATAAAAAGTATCACAGAATCATCAAAAACACTCTAAAATCTCTTCAAAACACCCCAAAAACACCCCAAAACACATCAAAAACACTCTAAAACACACAAAAACACCCAAAACAAACCAAAACACCCAAACACACCAAAATACCCAAAAACACCATAAAACACCCCAAAATATCCATAAAACACCCCAAAACCCAAAACACCATAAACATCCCAAAACACTCCTAAACACCCCAAAACACCATAAACACACCAAAACACACCAAAACACACCAAAACACACAAAACACACCAAACACACCAAAACACCCCAAAACACACCAAAACACACCAAAACACACAAAACACCAAAACACCCAAAACACCCCAAAACACACCAAAATATCCTTAAAAACCCCAAAATTATCCTAAACACACCAAAAACACACCAAAAACACCAAAACACATCACAAAACACACCAAAACACACCAAAAACACCCCAAAATACCCCAAACACACTAAAATATCCTTAAAAACCCCAAAATTACCCTAAACACACATTGACGCATCTTTAACAACCCTAACTACAGAACGAGCTGGATGTGCTGGAGCCTACACAGGGGATGGGGGTGGAGGTGGCAGTGTCGTTCCTCCACCGCCTCGTGAACATGGCGGATGTCCTCGTCTTTGCCTCGTCCCTCAATTTCTCAGAGCTTGAAGCGGAGAAAAATATGTCGAGTGGGGGAATTCTGAGACAGTGCTTGCGTTTGGTGAGTTGAGAGAGGGAGAGGGAGTGGGAAAGTGAGAGAGAGAGAGAGAGTGTGAGAGAGAGAGAGAGAGAGAGAGATTTTTGCTGTTCTTTCCTTTTTTTTTTTTTTTTTTTTTTTTTTTTTTTTGAGGGTTAAGAAGAGAGAGAGAGTGATTTTTGCTGTTTTTTTTTTTTCTTTCTTTCTTTCTTTTTTTTTTTAAGGTTAAGAAATGTGTGTGTTTGTAAGAGATTGAGAGAGAGAGAGAGAGAGATAGTTTGCTTTTCTTTCTTTTTTCTTTCTTTTTTGATGGTGTTAAGAAGTGTGTGTTTGAGAGAGAGAGAGAGAGAGAGAGAGAGAGAGAGAGAATATTACTTATCTTTTTTCTATTTTCATTTTCCTATTTTATTTATTTATTTTTATTTATTAATCTTGTGTATTCCTTAATCATCCACCTCTTTCATTTCATCCACTTAATCCACCTAATACCAATCCACTTCATCCATCTCATCCACTTAATATCCATCCACCTCACGAATTTCATCCACTTCATCAATTTCATCCACTTCGTCCACTTTTATCCACTTTATCCACTCCAGGTGTGCACAGTGGCAGTCCGCAATTGTCTGGAGTGCCGAGAGAGGACGAGACTACAGGAGGTAAACGGATCAGGTGGAGCAGGTGGAATGAAGTCTATGAACAAGTCAAGGCATATCCACTCGCTCATCCGCGGAGCTCAGGCGTCCCCCAAGGTATGTGGATGAGGTGGATGAGGTGTGTGTGGAGTAGGTGGAAGAGAAAGTAACGTAGAAAATGTACTACTCCACTTTCCGCATGCTTTAAAATCCACATAACGAGAGAGTGAGTAAAAAATCCATGATCCACATTTCCTATCCACTTTCCACATCCACTTAAATCCACCAAATCCACATAACCAGAGAGAGTAAAAAAATCCACGATCCGCATTTCCTATCCACTTTCCACATCCACTTGAATCCACCAAAAATGAGAAAATAGGAAAATGTGTGTGTAGTGGATGAAAAGTGGATAGGAAGTGGATGAGGGTTGTTTTTCTTTTTGGTGGATGGTTGTGTGGATGGATATGTGGTGGATTAGACAATCTATCCACCTTTATTTAATTAAACTCCATTTTTCTTTCTTTTCATTTCTTTCATCTCTCTCTCTCTCTCTCTCTCTCTCTCTCTCTCTCTCTCTCTCTCTCTCTCTCTCTCTCTCTCTCTCTCTCTCTCTCTCTCTCTAAAATCCTACAATCCCTCCACTTCAATCTTGTCTCCACTCTTCCACATTCTCCTCCACCCACTCCACTTACTCTTCCACCTCCTCCACCTCCTCCACTTACTCCTCCACCTCCTCCACTAATTTCTCCACCTCCTCCACCCTTCCACTTACTCCTCCACTTACTGCCCACACATCCACTTACTCCACTTCTCTACTCCACCATTTCTTCTCCTTTCCTTTCTTCCCTCTCTCCTTCCTCTTCTTTCCTTCTTTTTCCTCCATCCCTTCCATCTCTCTCTCTTTCTCTCTTTCTCTCTCTCTCTCTCCTCCATCCCTCCACTAACTCTTCCACCTCTCCACCTCTCCACAGAACATAGTGGAGAACCTTGGAACACAGAACAGCCCAGTGAGGGATCCTGAGAAACTCCTACAGGATATGGACGTCAACAGGCTCCGGGCGGTGATCTACAGGGATGTGGTGAGTGGGTGGTGGTGGTGGTGGTGGTGATGTGGTGGTGAAACATCCAAGAACTGCACCATACACCCTTAAAACACCTTAAAAACACCCAAAATGCTCTTATAACACCCTAGAACTGCCTCAAACACCCTTAAAACACACTAGAATGATTTCAAACACCCTAAACACCCTTGAAATACTCTAGAATCATCCAAACATCCTTAAAACACCCTAGAACAGCCTTAAACACCCCAAAACATGGTAGAACTCTATCAAACACCCTTAAAACACCCTAGAAACACCCAAAACACTTATAACACCCAAAATATCCCCAAAACACCACAAAAACACCCAAAAATACCACAAAAACACCTTGAGCCATCCCAAAACACCCCAAAACACCACAAAAACACCCCAAAACACCATAAAAACACCTTAAGCCATCCCAAAACACCACAAAAGACCACAAAAACACCTCAAAACACTACAAAAACACCACAAAACACCACAAAACACCCCTAAACACCCTAAACCTCTCCGAACTATTGCAGGAGGAGACCAAACAAGCGCAGTTTCTCTCCCTGGCCATCGTTTACTTCATCTCCGTTTTAATGGTGTCAAAATATAGGGACATTCTGGAGCCCCCTTCAAATGCCCCGGCCTCCCCACCCCCTCCACAGCACCCCCCACACACCAACGGGGCCTTCACACAACACCACTTCTCAGGTGAGTGTGGGAGAGGGCCTGGAAGAGTGAGAGAGAAAGGGAGAGGGAGAGAGAGGGAAGGGGTGAAAGATTGTGAGATAGAGAGAGAGAGAGATTATCAGAAAAGGAGAGAGAGGAAGAGAAATATTTAAGTATAGAGAAAGAGAGGGAGAGATTGTGAGAGAGAGAGAGAGAGAGAGATAGAGAGAGCATTTATTTTTCTGAGAGAGTAAGAGAGAGTTTGTTTTTGTGCAAGATAGGGAGAAAATAGAGAGAGAGAGAGAGAGAGAGAGAGAGTATGTATATCAATTTATGTGTAAGAGAAAGACAAAAGAAAGAAAGAGAGAGAATAAAAGAAAGTAAGAAAAAAATAAGAAAACACATAATCTTACTTATCTTATCCCATTTTCTTTACAATTCCCTTTATTATCAAAAAAAGACAAAAAAAAACAAAACAATAATATTACTTTTCTTTATTTACTCATCCACCAAGCCCAAATATCCAGCCAGACACCTTTCACGTCTGTCTGTCTGTGTGTGTGTGTCATAACCAGGTAAACAATTAATTAAGCACCCGAGTGGATATATTAAGGTCAGGTAAGGTTAAGGGGAAGCCAGCGTCACCCCTTAACTGTCCCTAAAACACCTTAAAGGAAGCGAAGGAAAGGAGGTAAAGGAGGAGGAGATCGCAGAGATGATGAAACCGAAGAAGGAAAAGGAAGAAGGAAAGCTGCAGAAGGAAGACACACAGGAGGAGGAGATAGAGGAAGAAGAGGAAGAGGAAACGAAAGAGGAAGCAGCTGTCTTGCCTATGGAACCCTCTACATCCATTTCCACCATACAATTACCACAAAACAACCAAAATATCAACGTCACCGCAGTTTCTACTCTGGCCCTCCCGTCGCTTACCCTCTCTGTCACACCTAGCAGCTTTAAACAGTGCCACACCCCCCATGCCCCCACCACACCAGCTGGGGCAGTGCCAAAGGGTACCATAGTGAAGAAACAAGTCCCAGGTGCCCACACACAAGCACCACCACCATCACAGCCTCCAATATTTCCAAAATTCACCAAAACTTTAGAACCAAAATACATTGTTGGAGGACCAAGTGGAATTTTCAGCAAGGAGAAGGAGAAAGATTGGAGAAGGACGCTGTTTGGGGGATCGGCCAAGGGTACAAGGAAGGAAGGACCCTCGGATATGCCTGCAGTGACGTCCTCCACCTCCTCATCCACTTCTACAGTCAAGGATTCGGTGGATAGAGGTACTGGATAGGGTTTGGCTAGTACCTGTATTTTCGCCACCCTCACCTGTACTGTTTGGATTTATACAAGCACACCTAGAGGTTATTGTACACTTGTTTGTCTGTTAAGCCCTTCAGTACTGGGACGCATTTCGACTGAGTTTTGGGTACAATTTGACCATTTTATTGACATTAGGAAGGGTCTATGGAGGTCAGAAGATTAATGGTCACTGTCTTCACTATTTTAATCCCCCACATCAATTTTACTTTTGAGTTTTGGGTACAATTTGACCATTTTATTGACATTAGGAAGGGTCTATGAAGGTCAGGAGATTAATGGCCAAAGTCTTCACTATTTTAATCCCCCACATGAGTTTCTGAAGCTGTGTAAAATCACCAAATAGTCACCAGAATGAATAGAAGAATGCGTCCTGGTACTGAAGGGGTTAAAATCCTCATACAAGCACTTCTATTACTGTATTTTGTGTATGTGCTAAGATAATAGTTTGGAATTGTGGTTTTTGTAGTTATCATGCGAGCACTTAGAAGTTGTTGTACATTTTTTGTTTGTCTTGTAATTGAAGGGAAGAAAAAAAAAAAAGCAATTTGTTATCAATGTTTGTGTTTATTTACTTATTTTTTTGTTTTGTTTACTTTTTTTTATTGCGTTAAATCAAATGAAAAAAAAAGAGTGTTGGTAATTATTTGATGAGGAAAAATGCAGTTTGTAATCACTATTTATTTATTTACTTTTTTTTTTTTTTTTCTTTACTTTTTTTTTTCCTTTTTCATTGCTTTTAAGTCAAAAAAAAAAAAAAGTGAAATATGACTAGTTGGTAATCATGTTGTGTGCCATCGTACCAGCACCTTCACATTATTGTACACAAATTACCTGTATACTTAATTACCTGTACACAAAATACCTGTACACAAAATACCTGAACACAAAATACCTGTACACAAAATACCTGAACACAAAATACCTGTACACAAAATACCTGAACACAAATTACCTGTATACTTAATTACCTGAACACAAAATACCTGAAGACAAAATACCTGTACACAAAATACCTGAACACAAAATACCTGTACACAAAATACCTGTACACAGATTACCTGTACAATTATTTACACCAATTATCTACAAGTAATCCTAAAATAAGCACTAATTATTAATCTATATGTAATTATTTTAGATTACATAGTTTGCTGGTAAAATAAGGAAAAAAATACAACTTAAATTAAATGTATGTATGTATGTGTGTGTGTGTGTGTGTGTGTGTGTGTGTATGTAAGAGCTTATGTATTTCTTTAATCTATTCCACAGCTGATATTGTATTTAATGTATACTGTATAAGATGAAGCAAGTGTGTGTGTGTGTGTGTGTGTGTGTGTGTGTGTGTGTGTGTGACCAGCCTGCGACCTTCTCTTGTATACTTAGGCACAGTATATTCAGATTTGTGTATATCCTGGATTTACACTGAGAGAGAGAGAGAGAGAGAAAGAAAGAAAAGAGAGAAAGAAAAATCTGTCTCCAGGTATTTAAACTTATAGAAAGAGAAAAAAAAAATGAGAGAAAAAAAAAAAAAAAGAGAAAGAAAGAGAAAAACTCAATCCCTTCCACATAGAGACAATCCACTAATTCCCCTCCTATCCACAGGCTCCGAGAGAACAGGGGAAGTGGATGAGGATGGAGAATATGAAGTAATAGTAGTGGATCAACATAATTCATCCATCTTGGCATCCGACCACTGCTCCAACGCCTCATCCGGACCCCCATCCATCAAGGTGTGTCTGTGTGTGTGTGTGTGTGTTAGTGAGTTGATCAGTTAGCCAGTCAGTCAGCCAATCAGTCAGTCAGTCAGTCAGTCAGTCAGTCATTCTTCTCTCTATCTATCTATTCCCTCCTTTTATCAATTTATCGACTAGTTCCTTC
>NC_059261.1:7046543-7051543 GCF_017591435.1 Portunus trituberculatus | reverse complement strand
TAACCTAATCTAACTTAATCAAAACCTAACCTCACTTAACCTAACCTAACCTAACCTCACCCCACAGTGTACGGCATGACAGAATCTACGAGCTGCGACAACAGTAGTGGCGGCAGCAGCAGTGTGCCGCAGCCCCCCCCCCTACAACCACCACCGCCAACACACAGGTAAGGACGGCAAAACAAGGGAAAGATGAAAGGAAGTGATGATGATAATGATGGCTAGGAAAATGACAGTGATGATGAAGATAAATGATAATAATGATAATGATCGTTGTAGGATTATTAAGCACTATATTCTCCCATCATAACTATTTACCAATGCCTCACAAATCATTAGCTGGGTGTTCAAGAGTGTTTCTCCTATTGGTTGTGTAGAAATGTTGTCACTAGAACCATAAAAACACCCTTAAAAACAGTCTTCTCTATTTTTCAAGCCCTCACAAATCAATAGATGGGTTTTTAAGAGTGTTTTTACTTGCAAGAGTGTACAAATCTTATTAATCTGTCACAAGAACCATAAAAACACTCTTAAAACCAGTCTTCTCTATTTTTCAAGGCCTCACAAATCATTAGCTGGGTTTTTAAGAGTGTTTTTACTTGCAAGAGTGTACAAATCTTATTAATCTGTCACTAGAACCATAAAAAAACAGCCTTAAAAACAGTCTCCTCTATTTTTCAAGGCCTTACAAATCACTAGCTGGGTTTTTAAGAGTGTTTTTACTTGCAAGAGTGTACAAATCTTATTAATCTGTCACTAGAACCATAAAAACACCCTTAAAAACAGTCTCCTCTATTTTCCAAGGCCTCACAAATCAATAGCTGGGTTTTTAAGAGTGTTTTTACTTGCAAGAGTGTACAAATCTTATTAATCTGTCACTAGAACCATAAAAAAACAGCCTTAAAAATAGTCTTCTCTATTTTTCAAGGCCTTACAAATCATTAGCGGGTTTTCAAGAGTGTTTCTCCTATTGGTCATGTAGAAATGGTGTTAATCTGTCACTAGAACCATAAAAACACCCTTAAAAACTGGTGTCATTTGAAGCAGAACGTTATTTGCATAGTTTGCATTGTAACATTCACTTAGGAAATAAAAAAAAATATATATGAAGAAGAGAAAAGTAAAGAAATGAAAAAATAAATAATAAATAAAATGAATGAAAGAGAATAAGAATAGAGGAAGCAAATAAAAAAGTAAAGAAAAGATAAGAAAAGACAAACAAACGTAAACAAAAAACAATAAAAAACGAAGGAAAAAAAAAACAAAAAGAAAAACAAAACTTCAATAGCATTTAGTCAATATTCTTACAGCAATCCCTACCACCACCACCACCACCACCACAGCCTGTGCCACCACCACCACCACCACCATCGCAGGACCCTCAGACGCTTGGGGGCCAAATATCAGTCCTGCCTTCTCCGTCCAACCTCTCTGATTCAGCCTCCGTCAAGCCCCATAGACCCGAGGACCTGAATATCAAGCCCTTCCTGCACTCGGACCTCCCCATCCCGACTCCTTCCCGCGAGGCCTCCCTGACGCAGAAATTAGAGATGGCTTTAGGGTCTGTGTCGCCGCTACTGAGGGAGATAATGGTGGATTTTGCTCCCTTCCTCTCCAAAACGCTCGTTGGGTCTCACGGCCAAGAGCTGTTGATGGAAGGTCTGTGTGTGTGTGTTTTGGGGTGTTTTTGAGTGTTTTTAGTGTTTTTGGGGTGTTTTGGTGTGTTTTTTGAGTATTTTGGTGTGTTTTGGGGTGTTTTGAGTGTTTGGGGGTGTTTTGAGTGTGTTTTTGAGTGTGGGTGTTTTGAGTGTGTTTTGAGTGTTTTGGTGTGTTTTGAGTGTTTGGGGTGTTTGAGTGTGTTTTGAGTGTTTGAGTGTTTGAGGTGTTTTGAGTGTGCTTTGGGGTATTTTTGGGGTGTTTGTGTGTTTTGCATGTGTGTGTTTGTGTGTTTGGTGTGTGTTTGGTGGTGTTTGAGTGTGTTTGGGGTGTTTGAGTGTGTGTTTGAGTGTGTTGAGTGTTTGAGTGTGTTTTGGTGTTTTATTTGGGTATGTGTTGTATCTTTGGGGTATATCAGTGTGTGTGTGTTTGTTTGTGTCTTGGGGTGTGTTGGGCGTGTGCATGTGTTTGAGCGGTGTGTTTGAGAGTGTGTTGGGGTGTGTGAGAATGCTTGGGTGTGTTTTTGAGGTGTGTTTTGGTGTATGAGTGTGTTGGTGTGTTTTTAGGATATTTTTTTGTGTATTCTCCCTCTCTCTCTCTCTCTCTCTCTCTCTCTCTCTCTCTCTCTCGCTCTCGCTCTAACCAAACCTAACCTAACTTTTTCCGTCTCCTTTTTCTTTCTTTTCCATTTCCAAACCTAACTTTTCTTGTTTTCCTCTGTTTTTTTTCACCTCACCTCACCTCACCTCACCTCACCTCATGTCACTTCTCTTGGCAGGGCTGATGACATTTAAGCACAGTCAGAGTGTGGTGGAGCTGGTGATGCTGTTGTGCTCGCAGGAGTGGCAGAATTCACTACAGAAACACGCCGGTTTGGCCTTCATTGAACTTATTAACGAGGGAAGGTGAGTAGCTCGGCCAGGTGTGTGTGTGTGTGTGTGTGTGTGTGTGGAGGCATTTGAGAAGAGGAAGAAAGATAATGATAGTAATGAAAGAGGGAGAAGAAGAAGAAGAAGGAAGTAGAGGAAGGGAAAAAAATATGTGTGTGTGTGTTTAAAAGAGTTACATTATTATATTTCCTCTCCCTCTCCCTCTCCCACAGACTGCTCTCCCACGCGATGAAGGACCACATAGTAAGAGTGGCCAATGAGGCAGAGTTTATCCTGAACCGGATGAGGGCGGATGATGTCTTGAAGCATGCGGAATTTGAGGTGAGAGAGAGAAAGAGAGAGAGTGAGTATTTTTCTTTCCATCCCAGCCCTTCCCACCTTTCCTCAGTCCACCCTAGTCCCTCCCAGCCTCCCACAGCCCCTCCCAGTCTATCCTAGCTTCCCACAGTCCCTCCCAGCCTCCCACAGTCCCTCCCAGTGCCTCCCTACCCTTCCACATCCCATCCCAGCCTTTCCCAGCATTCCACAGCCCTTTCAAGTCCCTTCCAGTTTTTCCATAGTCAATCTCAGCCTCTCCCAACCTCCCACAGTCCATCCTAGCCCCTCCCAGCCTCCCACAGTCAGCCCCATCTCACTCCACCCTCCCTTGCAAGTCATCTCAGCCCCTCCTAATCTCCCACAGTCCAATTTAGCCCCTCCCAGCCTCCGACAGTCAGCCCCATCTCACTCCACCTTCCCTTGCAGTCCCTGTGTGCGACGACGGTTCTGGAGAGGCGGGAGGAGGAGAAAATGTGCGACCATCTCATTACAGCAGCTCGGCGGAGGGACAATGTGGTCGCAGCGAGGATACTGGACAAGATCACCAATATTCTCTCCAATAAACATGGGGCTTGGGGGAACCTGGCACGCTCCCTGGCCAACAAGACGTGAGTGAGGGGAGGGAGAGGGAAGAGGGAAGAGGGAGGGGAACTTGGCGTGCTCTCTGGCCAACAAGACGTGAGTGAGGGGAGGGAGAGGGAAGAGGGAAGAGGGAGGGGAACTTGGCGCTCTCTGGCCAACAAGACGTGAGTGAGGGCAGGGAGAGAAAGGGAGAGGGAAGAGGGAAAGGGATAGTGAAAGGAGAAGAGGGAAAGAGAAGGAAGAGAGAGAGAGAGAGAGAAGAGGGAGATAAAAGGGAGAGAGAGAGAGAGAGAGAGAACAGAACTCACTATTCTCAATCATTCCAGCCCATTCCCAGTCATTCCAGTCACTCACTCACCCATTCCCACTCATTCCAGGATGCCGTCACAGTTCTGGAAGTTGGACTCATGGGAGGACGACTCAAGGAGAAGGAAGAGATTCGTCCCCAATCCTCTCGGCTCCTCCCATCCTGAGGCCACTCTCAAGGCTGCCATAGAACACGGGGCACCAGAGGACGCCATTCTCCAGGTAGGATGTGTAGGATGCTGTAGGATTTTTGTTTATTTATTTGTTTTTTTTTTTCTATTTATTTATTTTTTTTATATATTTATTTATTTTTTTTACACGGGGCACCAAAGGACGCCATTCTCCAGGTAGGATGTGCAGGATGCTGTAGGATTGGGCTGTAGGATTTTTGTTTATTTATTTATTTTTTTATTTATTCATTTATTTTTTATTTATTTATTTATTTTTTTTTTTTTACACGGGGCACCAAAGGACGCCATTCTCCAGGTAGGATGTGTAGGATGCTGTAGGATTGAGCTCAAGGATTTGTTTTGTTTATTTTTTTTTTTACTTTTTTTATTATTTGTTTATTATTTTTTTTAGCACGGGGCACCAGAGGACGCCATTCTCCAGGTAGGATGCTGTAGGATTGAACTGTAGGATTGTTTTATTTATTTATTTATTTATTTTTCATTTTTTTTACTTATTTATTTTTTTTAACGGACATTCTGAAGGAAGGACATTTTTGCAGGATGCCGTTTGATAGGACATGTGGTTCAGTGTAGGATTTGTGGTTCTCCAGTAATATGTAGGACTCCTGGTTTGCTGTAGGATTTGTTCATTTATTTCTTCTTTTGTTTTATTTATTTATTCATTGTTTTGGGGGGGGGATGGAGGGGTCGTAGGATTTGCTTCTTTGTTTCTTTGTTTTGTTTTTTTTAAGGATGGTATTCTCAGGGAAGGATATTTTTGCAGGATTTTTGGTTTGGTGTAGGATACTCAAATGTCCTTCAAGTCACCAAACGTCCTTCAACGGAAACTTTTCAATACTCAAACACAAAATTTTCAACTTGGTACTCAAAACAAAGGCTCTCCACCCCTTCCCCTTCCCCCCCACTTGTCATCCACTTTCATCCACCTGTCATCCACTTTTCATCCACTCATCCACTCACTTACCCACCCACTCACCTTTCATCCACCGTTCACCCACCTATCACCCACTCATCCACCTTTCACTCACCCACTCACACTTTTCATCCACCTGTCACC
>NC_059261.1:7009043-7016543 GCF_017591435.1 Portunus trituberculatus | reverse complement strand
CTCTCTCTCTCTCTCTCTCTCTCTCTCTCTCTCTCTCTCTCTCTCTCTCTCTCTCTCTCTCTCTCTCTCTTCTTCTTCTTCTTCTTCTTCTTCTTCTTCTATTGGAGGAAGAAGAAGAGGAGGAGGAGAAGGAGGAATAAAGAAACTAAAGCGTGGGTGGAGGAGGAGGAGGAAGAAGAGGAGAGGAGGAGGAGGAGGAGGAGGAGGAGCCCTGTATATGGGAGTGTAATTATCATTTCACCACAAGGGAGAAGAGGAGGAGGAGGAGGAGGAGGAGGAGGAGGAGGAGGAGGAGAGCAGTTTCCTCCGCCCGTCAAACGAACAAGGAGGGAAAAACTATGACAGGAGGGAAGGGAGAGAGAGAGAGAGAGAGAGAGAGAGAGAGAGAGAGAGAGAGAGAGAGAGAGATGGAGGGAAGTTTCGACCTGATATATAAAAACTCTCTCTCCTCTCTCCTCTCCTCTCCCTCTCTTTATCTCATTTTTTGCCCTCCATTTGTTTCCAATATTTTAATCTGTCAACTCTCTCTCTCTCTCTCTCTCTCTCTCTCTCTCTCTCTCTCTCTCTCTCTCTCTCTCTCTCTCTCTCTCTCTCTCTCTCTCTCTCCATCTTCCTTTACCTCGGGGCTAGAGAGAGAGAGAGAGAGAGAGAGAGAGGCGGGTTGATGACTGCCTCTCTGTTTGTTTAGCTGGCCAAACCCACTATTATCTCTCCCTCTCCCTCTCCCTCTCCCTCTCCCTCTCTCTCTCCCTGACGCGCACGAAGGGAGAGGGCGGAGGGAGAGAGAGAGGGAGAGGGAAGGTGAGGGTTGACAAATATTTGACGTTTATGAAAAGGTAATGAAAGTTTTGGATGTGGTGGTGGTGGTGGTGGTGGAAAGGAAGATATTTGATGAAAGAGTGAATTAAGAGAGGAAATAAAAGAAAATAGGAAAATATAAGAAAAGGAAAGAAAAAAAGAAGAAAATTGCAAAAGTGCCAAAATATAGAATGGAGGAAGAAAAATAAAGCAATAAATGAGGAATAAGGAAAATGGAGAATAGGAAGAAAAAGAAAAGAAAAGAAAAGAAAGGGAAAGCAAAGAAAAATAAGAGAATAAAGAAAATGAAGAAAAAGAGAATAAAATAAAGGAATAAAGAAAATGGAAAAGAAAATGAAAAAAAGAGAAAATCACAAAATAGAAAGAAAACGAAAGAGAGAGAAAAAGAAGTAAAAATCAAGAAAATAAAGAAAATAAAGAGAAAATGATGAAGAAAATAAAGAAAATAAAGATAAAGAAAATTAAGAAAAGAAAATAAAGACAAAATCACAAAATATGAAGAAAAAATTAAGAAAAAAATAAAGAAAATAAAAATAAAGAAAATGAAAATAAAGAAAATAAAGATAAAGAAAATTAAAATAAAGAAAATAAAGATAAAGAAAATAAAGAAAGATAAAGAAAATAAAGAAAATAAAGAAAAAATGAAAAATAAAGAAAATAAAGATAAAGAAAATGAAAAATAAAGAAAATTAAAAATCACAAAATAAAAAAAAAAATATAAACAAGAGTAAAAAAAGAAAATAAAGAAAATAAAGGAATAAAGAAAATGAAGACAGACAAAATCACAAAAGAAAAACTAAATAAAGAAAACAAGTAAAACAATCAAGAAAATCAAGAAAATAAAGAAAGTCAAGAAAAAAAGAAAATCAAGAAAATCAAGAAAAAAAAAAAAAAAAAAAAAAATCTCAAAATATAAACAAAAACAAGATAAAAAAAAAAAACAAGATCAAGGAAATCAAGAAAAAATCAAGAAAATTAAAAATAATCAAGAAAATAAAGAAAATCAAGAAAATCAAGAAAAATCAAGGAAATAAAAGAAAAAAGAAAATCAAAATATAAAAAAAATCAAGAAAATCAAGAAAAATCAAGAAAAATCAAGTAAAAAAAATCAAATTATAAACAAAAAAAAAAAAATCAAGAAAATCAAGAAAAATAAAGTCAAAAAAAAAATCACAAAATAAAGAAAATAAAAAAAATAAAGAAAATCAAGAAAATAAAGAAAAATAAAGAAAATAAAGAAAATCAAGAAAATCAAGAAAAATCATGGAAAAAAATAAAGAAAAGAAAAGAAAAATAAAAAAACTAAAATAAAAAAAATAAAGAAAATAAAGAAAATAAAGAAAAATAAAGAAAATAAAGAAAATCACATCCAATCAGCATATTACGAGGAACACGCCTCGTTGACATATCTAAGACAGGTGATTGGTTGACACCCTCCACGGTAATGATTGGTTACCTGAAGGGGCGTCCACCACCATCACCACCTCCACCACCACCACCACCACCACCACCACCACCACCACCACCACCACCACCACAATTGTTTTTCCAAAGTTATCATCTTCTTGATACCAATCTTCATAATACACGGGCGTGGAGGAGGAGGAGGAGGAGGAGGAGGAGGAATGAGGTATGGGTGTTTGGGTGGAGGAGGAAGAAGAAGAAGGAGGAGGAGGAGAGAAAAAGGAAGAGAGAATGAGATGTGGAGGAGGAGGAGGAGGAGGAGGAGGATCTGAAAAATAGGAAGAACAAGAGAAGGAGGAGGAGGAGGAGGAAAGAACAAGAACAAGAGAAGGAGAAGGAAGAGAAGGAGGAAGATAGAAAAATGAAGAACAGGAAGAAGAGGAGGAGGAGGAGGAGGAGGAGGAAGACAATAGAAAAAGTTAAGAACAAGAGGAGGAGGAGGAGGATAAAAACAAGAGGAGGAAGAAGAAGAGGAGGAGGAGGAGGAGGAGGAGGAGGAGGAAGAGAAAGAGGAAAGAAAAGAAGAAAGAAAGTAGAGGAAAAATTTATTTGAAAGAGGAAGAAAGAAAAGGAAATGAGAGAGAGAGAGAGAGAGAGAGAGAGAGAGAGAGAGAGAGAGAACCATTTTTTCACACTTTCTTTAGGCCTTTTCGTCTCCCTCTCTCTTTATCTCTTCCCTTCTTACCTTATCTCTCCCTAAAGTGTTCTCTCTCTCTCTCTCTCTCTCTCTCTCTCTCTCTCTCTCTCTCTCTCTCTCTCTCATAAAGAACAGAGCCACCATTTAGTACCGTTTACCTGAGAGAGAGAGAGAGAGAGAGAGAGAGAGAGAGAGAGTTTCATGGGCCATTTACTTTAGTTTACATCGTCACTTTAGGGCATGGCTTGTAATAGAGAGAGAGAGAGAGAGAGAGAGAGAGAGAGAGAGAGAGAGAGAGAGAGAACAAGTATAAATGCAAGAATAAGGAAAAATAACACATAAAATTAGAGAGAGAGAGAGAGAGAGAGAGAGAGAGACACGCATGAGAGAGAGAGAGAGAGAGGGAGTGGGCGAGCTGTCATGAGGCTGTCAGTGAGGGAACCACAAAACAATTAGACCAACAGACCAACACGACTCTCTCTCTCTCTCTCTCTCTCTCTCTCTCTCTCTCTCTCTGTGGTGGAGTTATTTTTTTATTCATTTTTAGAGCACACGCACACAACACGGAGAGAGAGAGAGAGAGAGAGAGAGAGAGAGAGAGAGAGAGAGAGAGAGAGAGAGTATCAAGTGTCAGGGAGTGTACAGGTAATAATACTCATAAATCAATTACCTATCCTCCTCCTCCTCCTCCTCCTCCTCCTCCTCCTCCTCCTCCTCCTCCTCCTCTTCCTTCTCCTGCTTTTATTCTCCTTTCATTCAATTCTCTTTCCCAAAAACTATTAATCTCTCTCTCTCTCTCTCTCTCTCTCTCTCTCTCTCTCTCTCTCTCTCTCTCTCTCTCTCTCTCTCTCCTGCTCTACCCATTCGTTCTCTCTCTCTCTCTCTCTCTCTCTCTCTCTCTCTCTCTCTCTCTCTCTCTCTCTCTCTCTCTCCTCTCTCAGTGTCACGTGATCGGAGTCAAATCGCAGCATTAATTTGTTGAAAAGAAAACGGAGGAAGGGAAGAAAACGGAATATTCATCCATCATCATTTGTGAGAGAGAGAGAGAGAGAGAGAGAGAGAGAGAGAGAGAGATTGAATTTGATGAAAGGGACGTGATGTAATTATAATACTGGTGGTGGTGGTGGTGGTAGTAGTAGTAGTAGTAGTAGTAGTAGTAGTAGTAGTAACATCCGGGTTGTAATTTATATTTTTATTTTTACTTTAATCTCTTGTGACAGCTCGGGAAGAGAGAGAGAGAGAGAGAGAGAGAGAGAGAGAGAGAGAGAGGGAGGGAGGATTATGGGAGGAAAATGGTTGGGGAAGATGTCTGCAAAATTACCCTCCTCCTCCTCCTCCTCCTCCTCCTCCTCCTCCTCCTCCTCCTCCTCCTCCTCCTCACGCTAATTGTAAAAGGCAGTTATGTATGGGGTGGTGGTAGTAGTAGTAGTAGTAGTAGTAGTAGTAGTAGTAGTAGTAGTTGTTGTAGTAGTGGTGGTGGTGACAAATATTCCTCTCTCTCTCTCTCTCTCTCTCTCTCTCTCTCTCTCTCTCTCTCTCTCTCTCTCTCTCTCTCTCTCTCTCTCTCTCTTTTGTTTTGGGTCAATGGTTGTTGTAATATGACACCGGAGAGAGAGAGAGAGAGAGAGAGAGAGAGAATTTTAACGGATTTTCCTTACCATATATATGTATGCAATTATTCTCTCTCTCTCTCTCTCTCTCTCTCTCTCTCTCTCTCTCTCTCTCTCTCTCTCTCTCTCTCTCTCTCTCTCTCTCTCTCTCTCAACTCATTCAGTGAAGTTTCCTGTAATTATGTGTAAGGAGAGAGAGAGAGAGAGAGAGAGAGAGAGAGAGAGAGAGAGAGATTATGCCACTCTCTTTAATTTCACACGTCTATCTTTATTTTTTTGTATTAAATTTTATCTTTATTTTCTTTCCTCTTATCTTTTTCCTCTTTTCTTTCTTTTTCCTCATTTTCTCTCTCTCTCTCTCTCTCTCTCTCTCTCTCTCTCTCTCTCTCTCTCTCTCTCTCTCTCTCTCTCTCTCTCTCTCTCTCTCTCTCTCCTCTATTAATCCTCTTCCTTTATCTGTCTTTATCTGTCTTTAATGAGAGAGAGAGAGAGAGAGAGAGAGAATTTTTCCTAGTTTCTCACGATTCTAAAATGTGTGTGTGTGTGTGTGTGTGTGTGTGTGTGTGTGTGTGTGTGTGTGTGTGTGTGTGTGTTGCAGCTGTGTACGTTTGCAGGTGTGTGTGTGTTACGTGACCCATTCAGACAGGTGTGTGTGTGTGTGTGTGTGTGTGTGTGTGTGTGTGTGTGTGTGTGTGTGTCGTTGTGTAAGTAATATTTGTGTTTGCTTTTATTATTATTTTCTTCTATATCCTCCTCCTCCTCCTCCTCCTCCTCCTCCTCCTCCTCCTCCTCCTCCTCCTCCTCCTCCTTCTTTTCCTTAATTAACGACACACGACAATCCCACGGCTCTGATTGGCTGTGTGGTCATTAGAAGTGTTCGTATTGGTCAATTAAACCTGAAGTCAGCGCTGATTGGCCCACTGACGCTTACCTGAAGAGAGAGAGAGAGAGAGAGAGAGAGAGAGATGGAGATGAAAACTAAACAATATTAATACCAGAAAGAGAGAGAGAGAGATAGAGAGAGTGAGTGAGAGTGAACACCTTTACCTGCAATAAACACCTTTTATGTACGTCAATAATTAGTAGGTGTGTAATTTTGTGATTTTATCTTGACAGGTGTGTGTGTGTGTGTGTGTGTGTGTGTGTGTGTGTGTGTGTGTGTGTGTGTGTGTGTGTGTGTGTGTGTTTCCGTCTCTCTATTCCATCACCTCCCTTCCCCTCTCTTCCTTACCTTCCTACCTCACATTCCTCTCTCTCTCTCTCTCTCTCTCTCTCTCTCTCTCTCTCTCTCTCTCTCTCTCTCTCTCTCTCTCTCTCTCTCTCTCATGTCTTCCTCAATTACTCACTTTTTTCTCTCCCTCTCTTTCTTTTGCTCTCTCTCATTACAGCAATTTCTGGTCCCTTTTGTCTCTCGCTCTCTTTGACATGAGAGAGAGAGAGAGAGAGAGAGAGAGAGAGAGAGAGAGAGAGAGAGAGAAGCTAATTATCTCAAATGTGTCGGCATGTCTATATATATATATCAATTTCTCTCTACTCTCTCTCTCTCTCTCTCTCTCTCTCTCTCTCTCTCTCTCTCTCTCTCTCTCTCTCTCTCTCTCTCTCTCTCTCTCTCTCTCTCTCTCTCTCTCCCTCTACACCTCAAACACATTCCCTTCACTAAAGACTTGCTAACCCTCCCTCTCCCTCTCCCTCTCCCTCTCCCTCTCCCTCCTCTCTCTCTCTCTCTCTCTCAGTGATGGAGGGCGCGGAGGAGGAGGAAGAGCATTGATGGAGGCCTCTCATCCTTGCATCAGAACAAATAAATACAATATACATAAATAGCTAAAGAGGAGGAGGAGGAGGAGGAGGAGGAGGAGGAGGAGGAGGAGGGAAGTAAAAGATAGAGAATGTGTAAAGGAAGGAAGGAAGGAAGGAAGGAAGGAAGGTAAAGGATGCAGGAGGATAAAGAATAAGAGGAGGAGGAGGAGGAGGAGGAGGATAAAAGGAGATAGGAGGTAGAGAATATAGAATAAAGAGGAGGAGGAGGAGATAGATAAGATATGGAGAATAGAAGATAGAGAAGAGAAGAGGAGGAAGAGAATAAGAAAGAAAGAGAAGAGAATAGGGAAGAGGAGGAGGAGGAGGAGGAGGAGGAGGAGGAGGAGGAGGAGGAGGAGGAGGAGGAGAGGTAAAAATAGATGAATAAAATTAAGAAAAAGATTGAGAGAGAGAGAGAGAGAGAGAGAGAGAGAGAGAGAGAGAGAGAGAGAGAGAGAGAATCTTTTCCTTTGTTCATATTATTTTTATTTCCTTCTTTCGTTTTCCTTCTTCTTCTTCTTCTTCTTCTTCTTCTTCTTCTTCTTCTTCTTCTTCTTCTTCTTCTTCTTCTTCCTTCCTTCCTTCCTTCCCTCCCTCCCTCCCTCCCTCCCTTCCTCCCTTCTAAATCTCTTCGTCTGATCATTCTCTCTCTCTCTCTCTCTCTCTCTCTCTCTCTCTCTCTCTCTCTCTCTCTCTAAAGGCAGACAAGCATATGATTTTCGGCAATAAATGATCCTTTTTAATTGAGTCGTGAGAAAGAGAGAGGGAGAGAGAGAGGGAGGGAGAGGGAGGGAGAGAGAGAGAGGGAGAGAGAGATAAAAGTGAGGGAGAAGATTTGCAAAGTGTTAGGAGTCTTTGATTATATGCTCTCTCTCTCTCTCTCTCTCTCTCTCTCTCTCTCTCTCGTAGACAATAAAACTTAAACGGAGAGAAAACGATAATTAGACAAGAGAGAGAGAGAGAGAGAGAGAGAGAGAGAGAGAGAGAGAGAGAGAGAGAAGGCAGGCAAGAGACAGGGCTCACCACTTCGGTTCATAAAAGATCTTCCTCCTCCTCCTCCTCCTCCTCCTCCTCCTCCTCCTCCTCCTCCTCCTCCTCCTCCTCCTCCTCTTGGCCACACAAAAGCTATGAAACACTGACTTACTTTCTGACAAAAGGCAAAAAAAGGCTCCT
>NC_059261.1:6991543-7001543 GCF_017591435.1 Portunus trituberculatus | reverse complement strand
TGACATTAGGAAGGGTCTATGGAGGTCAGAAGACTATTTCAATCCCTTCAGTACTGGGACACGTTTTTATCGAGATTTGTGTACCATTAGACCATTTTATTGCCATTAGGAAGGGTCTATGGAGGTCAGAAGATTAATACCCACAGTCTTCACTATTTTAATCCCCCACATGAGTTTCTGAAGCTGTATAAGATCGCCAAATAGTCACCAGAATGAATATGGAAACGCGTCATGGGATCAATGGAACTTAAGTAGGTTAGGTTAGGTGAGGTGAGGTTAGTATAAGGTATAGAGGTTTTTATTATTTTTTTATCACTATTATTATTTATTTATTTATTATTTATTTATTTTTTTTTTTTCGTTTAAGTTAGGTTGGGTTCGGTTAAGTATTAGATTAGGTTAGGTTAGGTTTGCATTAGATTTCAAGGCTCCAGATTTTGTTATTCAAGTTTTCAAGAGTGCTTCTCCTGTTAATCTGTCTCTAGAATCGTAAAAACACACTTAGAAACTCTTTTTCTCTCACGATAACCATTTTCAAGGTTCTCAAAAGTGTTTCTCCTTTTAATAATAAAGAAATAGTGTCAATCTGCTTCTGTAACCTGTAACACGCTCTCCTATCTCACCACGACCATTTTCCAAGGCCATGCGGGGTTTTCAAGAGTGTTTATCCTGTTAATAATATAAAAATCTTGTTAATATGTCACTGGAACCTTAAAAAATCGTAAAAAACACTTGTCAATTCACTAAGACTGTTTTCCAAGGCCGCAGAGATGAGTAGCGGGGTTTTCAAGTGTGTTTCCCTCGTTACTACTGTTAGAAATCTTGTTAATCTGCCCCTAGAGCCACAGAGCGCCCTTCAGAACGCGAGGGGGAAGTGTAATCAGCCAAGTAAACCGTGAAATTAAAAGCGCGTACCGTGATTGCAGTCTGGAAGCGTGACATTGCGTGATCACTCTTGTATTGATTAGGTTTGGTTAAGTTACATTACGAAAACTTTTAAAACACCTTCTAACACCGCTAAACACCACTTAACACCACCAGAACCTTTAAAACATCTTCTAACACCGCTAAACACCACGTAAAGACCACATAACACTATCAAAACATTTAAAACCCCTTCTAACACCGCTAAACACCACTAAACACCACACAACACCACATAACACCACCAAAACCTTTAAAACCCCTTCCAACACCGCTAAACACCACTTTAACACCACACAACACCACATAACACTCTCAAAACATTTAAAACCCCTTCTAACACCGCTAAACTACACATAAAGACCAAATAACACCACCAAAACCTTTAAAACCCCTTCTAACACCGCTAAACACCACTAAACACCACACAACACCACATAACACTACCAAAACATTTAAAACCCCTTCTAACACCGCTAAACACCACACAACACCACATAACACTATCAAAACATTTAAAACCCCTTCTAACACCGCTAAACACCACTAAACACCACACAACACCACATAACACTAACAAAACATTTAAAACCCCTTCAAACACCGCTAAACACCACTAAACACCATTTAAACACCACATAACACTACCAAAACCTTTAAAACCCTTTCCAACACCGCTAAACACCACTTTAACACCACACAACACCACATAACAATACCAAAACCTTTAAAACCCTTTCCAACACCGCTGAACACCACTTTAACACCACACAACACCACATAACACTACCAAAACCTTTAAAACCCCTTCAAACACAGCTAAACACCACTTAAACACCACTTAAACACCACATAACACCACCAAAACCTTTAAAACCCCTTCCAACACCGCTAAACACCACTTTAACACCACACAACACCACATAGCACTACCAAAACATTTAAAACCCCTTCTAAAACCGCTAAACACCACTTAAACACCACATAACACTACCAAAACATTTAAAACCTCTTCTAACACCGCTAAACACCACTTTAACACCACACAACACCACATAACACTACCAAAACATTCAAAACCCCTTCTAACACCGCTAAACACCACTTAAAGACCATATAACACCACCAAAACCTTTAAAACCCCTTCTAACACCGCTAAACACCACACAACACCACATAACACTTCCAAAACATTTAAAACTCCTTCTAACACCGCTAAACACCACTTAAACACCACATAACTCTACCAAAACCTTTAAAAATCTTTCCAACACCGCTGAACACCACTTTAACACCACTTAAACACCACATAACACTACCAAAGCCTTTAAAACCTCTTCTAACACCGCTAAACACCACTTTATCACCACACAACACCACATAACACTACCAAAACATTTAAAACTCCTTCTAACACCGCTAAACACCACGTAAAGACCACATAATACCACCAAAACCTTTAAAACCCTTTCCAACACCGCTAAACACCACTTTAACACCACACTACACCACATAACACTACCAAAACATTTAAAACTCCTTCTAACACCGCTAAACACCACGTAAAGACCACATAATACCACCAAAACCTTTAAAACCCTTTCCAACACCGCTAAACACCACTAAACACCACTTAAACACCACATAACACTACCAAAACATTTAAAACTCCTTCTAACACCGCTAAACACCACGTAAAGACCACATAACACCACCAAAACCTTTAAAACTATTTCCAACACCGCTGAACACCACTTTAACACCACTTAAACACCACATAACACTACCAAAACCTTTAAAACCTCTTCTAACACCGCTAAACACCACTAAACACCACTTAAACACCACATAACACTACCAAAACATTTAAAACTCCTTCTAACACCGCTAAACACCACGTAAAGACCACATAATACCACCAAAACCTTTAAAACCCTTTCCAACACCGCTAAACACCACTTTAACACCACACTACACCACATAATACTACCAAAACATTTAAAACTCCTTCTAACACCGCTAAACACCACGTAAAGACCACATAATACCACCAAAACCTTTAAAACCCTTTCCAACACCGCTAAACACCACTAAACACCACTTAAACACCACATAACACTACCAAAACATTTAAAACTCCTTCTAACACCGCTAAACACCACGTAAAGACCACATAATACCACCAAAACCTTTAAAACCCTTTCCAACACCGCTAAACACCACTAAACACCACTTAAACACCACATAGCACTACCAAAACATTTAAAACTCCTTCTAACACCGCTAAACACATAATACCACCAAAACCTTTAAAACCCTTTCCAACACCGCTAAACACCACTAAACACCACATAACACTACCAAAACATTTAAAACCCCTTCTAACACCGCTATTTTATTTACTGTTTTGTTAAGTTTGGTTTGGTTAGGTTAGGTTAGGTTTGGGATGGGACACGTTAGGTTAAGTTAGGTTGAAAATTTGCCGATTAAGTTAGGCTAAGTTAGTTTGGATTAGGTCAAGTTGGGTTAGATTATTTTTATTTTAGTTTCTCTTTTCTAAGTTTGGTTAAGTTAGGTAAGGCTAAGTTTTTTTGGGGGTTTGTTTACATTAAGTTGAAAATTTATCGTTTGTCGGAAGGAAAACTTTATTATTTCCTAGGAAAATTGTGTATCATTGAGGAAACTTAATGAAAATGAGGATACTCGGGGAAATAATTGATTAGAACGAGGGGAAATGCTTATTGAGAGGAAATTTATGTTTGTCATGAAGGGAAAAAAATAAGGAAAATTTTTTGTCTGCAAGGAAAGTTTATGAAAAGGAAAAGTGTTACATGGAAGGAAAATTTTTGTTTATTGAAGGAAAACTGGAGGAAAAAATACAGTGTTGCGGCAAAACTATTGTCTCACGAGGAAAAATGTCTTCTTATCGGGAGGGAAAATCGGAGGAAAATCGTATTGGGAGGGAAAATCGGAGGAAAATTTACTTGTTATTTGAAGAAAAGTTTACCGAGAGGGAACATTTGAGGAAAATTTACTTGTTATCGGAGGAAAACTATATCAGGAGGGAAAATTGGAGGAAAAAATAATCTGGAGGAAATCTTGAAGGAAAACTTACTTGTTATCGGAGGGAAATCTTATCGGGAGGAAATCTTTGAGGAAAATTTATTTGTTATCGGAGAAAATCTTATCGGGAGGGAAAATTGGAGGGAAAACTAATCGGGAGGGAAACTTGGAGGAAAACTTACTTGTTATCGGAGGGAAAACTAATCGGGAGGAAAACTTACTTGTAATCGGAGGAAAATCAGGTGAAGAGGAAAATTTTTGTATCGGGAAGGGAAAATGTGTAAGGAAAATCAGTTTAATTGTTTTTTTCCCGTTATTCAATTTATCGATAGTTATTTTAATTGTTTTGTTTCCTTCTATTAAAATTCTTCTTTCCTTCATTATATTTTCCCTTTTTCCCTTCTTTCTTTAAAATTTTCTTTATTTTCTTACTTTTCTCTCCTTTAATTTATTTTATTTTCTTTAATATTTTCTTTTTTCTTTATTTTCTTCGTTATATTTTGTTGTTTCCCTTCTTTCTTTAATTTTCTTTATTTTCTTACTTTTCTCCCTTTCTTTACTTCATTTACTTCTTTCTCTCTTTTCTTTATTTTTTTCTCTCGTTTTCCTTTCTTTGTGGCTAATTTCTTTTCCTTTTTCCTTTTTTTTTTCCTTCTGGCTTAAATTTTCCCCTTTTTTATTATTATTATTATTATTATTATTATTATTAGAGAAAGGAAATTATTAGTGTTTTTTTTTTGTTTCCCTCTATAACGTTTACAATCTCTATTTCCTTGATGTATTTTCCCTCTTCCTGTTTTCCTTTTCAAAGTTTCCATGGCAGTTTTTTTTTGTTTTTTTTTTTTTTTTTTTCTATTTTCGTTTTTTTTTCCTTTTATTTTTCGTCTATTTTCTTTTTTTCCTGATTTGTCTATTCATTTATTGATTGTGTTTTCCTAGTTATTGTTTTCCCTTTTTCCTTACGTCAGCTATTATTCTATTTTCCTTTTTTTTCCTTTTATTTCTTCGTCTATTTCCCTATTCAACGTCTCTTTTTATCATTTTTTCTCTCTCTTCCTTTCTTTATTGTATTTTTCCAGTCAGTTTCCCTATTTGCCTATTTTCCTTTAAAGTTTCCCTATCAGTTTTTATTTTTATTTTCCCTTATTCTTCCTCTATTTCTCTATTTATCCTCTCTTCATCATTTTCTCTCTCTCTTCCTTTCTTTATTGCATTTTTCCAGTCACTGTTTTTTCCCTTTAAAGTTTCCCAGTATTTTTTTTTTATTCATTTTCCTATTTTTCCTTTCATTTTTCCTCCTTTTCCTTATTCAACGTGTTTATTTATTTATTTTCTTCATTTGTCTTGTTTTCATTTCCTTTTCCTGGTTTTTTTTCCGTAGGAGGGGAAAAAAGGGGGAAAGTTTTGGTTACTGAGGGGAAAATAAAATAAATTGAGTTGGTTTAAGGGGAAAAGGGGAAAATCTAAGGGGAAAATGGAAAAAGGGGAAAAGTTAGGTTAGTTAAAGGGAAAAAAAGGGGAAATGTTAGGTTATTTTAAGGGGAAAAGGGAAAAAATTTGGTTAGGTTTCCTATATGGCTGGAAAAAGAAAGAAAAGAAAGAAAAAGAAATAGTTTGATTAACGTTTTTATTTTCCTATTTGTCTTGTTATCATTTCCTTTCTAATCTTTTCCTTGGAGGGACAAAATTTTCCTGTTTTTTCCTTTTTTTCTTCTTTTTTCCTATTATTATTATTATTATTATTATTATTATTATTATTATTATTTCCTTTCTCTTTATCCTACCGTGAAATTTGTCTCATCACCATCATCATCATCATCATCATCATCATCATCATCACCATCATTATTATCACCATTATCATCATTATTATCATCATCATCCATTTTTTTTATCTTATCCTAACGTCATATTTCTGTCTCTTATCATTATCACCATCATTATCATCATCATTGTCATCATCATCTATTGTTTTCCTTATCGAAGCATGAAACTCACTCTCTCTCTCTCTCTCTCTCTCTCTCTCTCTCTCTCTCTCTCTCTCTCTCTCTCTCTCTCTCTCTCTCTCTCTCTCTCTCTCTCTCTCTCTCTTTCACTATTTATTCAAGTTATTACACCTTTCTTTGTTGATCATTGTCTTTCATCATCATCATCATCATTATTAGTAGTAGTAGTAGTAGTAGTAGTATCATTATCATTATTATCATTATTATTACCGATCCTTCCTTCTATTTTTTATCTTAGTTATTTGTTTCACCATCATTATTCATCATCACCACCATCATCACCATCATCATCATCATCATCATCATCATCATCATCATCGAGATTCTTTCCTTCTCATCATAACTCTAGACTCTCCCTCTTTCACCATCTAAATGTTTCACCATCATCATCATCATCACCATCATCATCATTATCATCATTAGAGTGTTGTTTTTCCCTTTGCTCTGTCTATAAATTGCCTTTGTCATCCCCTAGTCAGTCTTTCACCATCACCACCACCATCATCATCATCATCATCACCATCATTATTACAACGGTCCTTTTCGTTCTATCCTACCTGAATTGTGTCTTTCACCTTCAAATTAATACGTTTCACCATCATTATCACCATCAGCACCATCTTCATCATCACCATCAGGGAGGGGAGTCATAAGGGTCACTATCGCACGTAAGGGAATAGATAATCTCGTCTTATCATCATACACGTTTTATTTGATCATTATTACTACTGTTATTACTATATCATTGTTATTACTACCAAGTGTGGGGGGAGGGGGAGGTCACGGGTGCAGGGGTGGAGGGGGTCTGAGGTCACAAGGAGTCACAGTGTAGGGGTGGGGGCGTGGGGGGTCACACTTGGCTACACAGGGTACAGTACCGCGGGGCTACACAGGGTCACTGAGGCTACAGTCACTTTACGGCTACACAGGTGAGGGAGGTACACTGGGAGGCTACACGGGGCCTGGTGGTACACACAGGGGATACACTTTGGGCTACACGGGCACTACACAGGGGGGGTTACACTTTGGGTACACAGTAATGGTGACACGTCAGGGGCGGCGTGCACGCGGGGCGGGGCGGGGCGCGGTGAGTCTCACACACACACACGCACGCACACACAAGCGGCGGGCCACCCCACGCTGGCACCCTGACCGCGCCGCGCCGCCCACCGGGATACGGGCGTGGGCGGTGGGCGGGCCTGGGCAGCACCCCACGCGCACCCCCGCACACACGACGCGCCGGCACGCACGCACACGGACACACACGCACACGCTATGTACACCTTCACTACGCACATAACTCAAAGATATCACAGCTTAACACAGCAGCGCCACGGCGGCGCCATAAATAATAATAATGATAATAATTATAATATAATCTGGGAGAGCTGACACACAGCGCGGCGGCGGCGGACTGTGGGGCGGGGCGGGGCGGGGCAGCAGCAGCAGCAGCAGCAGGGGCGTCCGTCGCGGGGCGGGCTGGGCGCCCCTAGAGCTTCTCGAGACTCTTTGGGTTGGTGAGCAGCTCCCTGGTGAGGCGCCACGCCTGCTTGGAGGCGGCCTCCAGGGCGGGGGGCGACGCGCCGCGCAGCAGGTTGATGGAGGGCAGGAAGTAGTGTGGGCAGCGGCGGCACTGCAGGCAGGTGATGAGCTGCAGCAGCACACCCACCAGCCGGTCCCCTAGCACGCCCTCCTCCCACTCACCCTCCCGCGGGTGCTTCTCACACTCGTACAGCAGCAGTGTCTTCACGGCGTACGCCGGCACGGGCTCTCCAGGCAGGTCCAAGTGGCGGTCCCGCAGGGTCTTCAGGATGGCCAAGGCGCGGCGCCGCCCCGCGCCGTACAGCAGGCGGTTCTCAGCGTCGCTGAAGGACAAGGCCCAGGCGTCACTCTCCAGGCCGCCTGCGGCGCGCCCCCCTGCGGCGGGCGGCTCCTTGCTGAGCAGGTCGAATCCCTCCGTCTTGACCTCGGCCACCAGGCTGGGCGGCGGCCAGGGGGCGTGGGGCGAGGGCCAGTGGGCGGCCGAGCGGGGCCACACGCCCGAGCACTTGAAGGCGGGCGTGATCTGCACCACGTAGCGGTCCCGCACGCGGAGGCGCACCTCGCTGGTGTCGCCCACCATGCGTACGGCATCGCGGTACGTGCACTTGTCCACGCTCTGCGCCACCAGCGTGTGCAGGCGTGATCGCATCTTGCGGGCGGAGAGGTAGCCCGAGGCTGTGATGAACTCCACCCACAGGGACATGGAGCGCTTCCTGCCGTCGCTGAGTTTGAGCACGGCGCTGCCTGGGATGGAGCCGTCGTCCACGAAGTTGAACTCGCCCATCTGGTTGAGGTAGAGCACCGCCTCGAACTCCGTGGGCGAGAGCACCGTGAAGCCCTCGAAGCGACCGTTCACCTCCGCCAGGGAGGAGATGACACGCGGCTCCTGCACCTCCACCTCCTTCAACACATCTTGCACCACCTTGGCCACCTCCCGCAGGCTCTTGGCCACCGCGGCGCGGCGCGCGGCCACACGCTCGCTAGCGTACTTGTTGACTTGGTGCAGCACGCGGGCCTGCGTGCCCTGCAACTCCACGGGCACCAGCATGTCGCGGGGCGGCGGCGGCGGCGGCGGCTGGTACTCGGCACCGCGGGACTTCTTCGCCGCCTCGCGCCGCTAATTACTGATGCGTGAGTCCTGCCTGCAGGAGGTGCAGTGTGGGCGGGGCCTGGCGGGCCGCGCGCCGCCCCCGCCCCCCGCCCCCAGCCCCCGCCCCGCCCCACCCCACCCCACCCTGTGTCACGGGCGGCGCGGGGACCTCTGCCACCATCCATCTTGACCCGCGACGACCTGCCCGCCGCGCCCCGATCGATGGCCCGGCCCGGGATGGCCCGCTGCGGGGCCGGCGGGGCGGGGCGGGGCGGGGCGGGGCGGGCCCCTTAGCACTGCTGCAGGTACTCTGTGCGGGTGAGCAGGTCCCGCGTAAGGCGCCAGGTCTGCGAGGCGCCCTGCATGAGGCTCTGGCGCGGCGTACCCCTGAAGAGGTCGACCTGCGGCAGGAAGTAGTGAGGGCAGCGGCGGCACAGCAGGCAGGAGATGAGCTGCAGCAGGATGCCGTTGATCCTGTCCCCGAGGCTCAGCGTGTCCCACTCCCACTCGTGCGGGTGTTTCTCGCACTCGTACAGCACCAGCGTCTTGAGCACGTAGGAGGACACCGGGTTGCCGGGCAGGTCCAGGTGGCGGTCCCGCAGCGTCTTCAGGATGGACAGACACTTCTTGCGGCAGCCCTGCGTCAGCAGCCTGTCCTCTGCCTCCATGAACACCATCACCCACGTGTCACCCTCCGCCGTGATGGCCGCGTCCTGCTTGTCCTTGTCCTTCTCCCGCGCCAGGTGCGAGCAGTCCCGGGACACCAGCGTGAACCCTGACATCTTCACCTCCGCCGCCAGCTCCACGCCGGGCCAGGGCAGGGACAGCTCGGGCCAGTGGGCGGCGGAGCGCGGCCAGATGCCATAGCACTTGAAGGCCAGCGTGAGGTCCAGCGTGTAGGTGTCCCTGATCCGCACCCGCACCTCAGACGTGCCCCCCACCATACGCAGCTGGTCCCGGTACTGGGACTTCTCCACCGCCTGCGCCACCAACGTCTGGAAGCGCGCCCGCATCTTCCTGGAGGAGAGGTAGCCCGAGGCCGTGATGAACTCCACCCACAGGGACATGGAGCGCTTCCTGCCGTCGCTAAGTTTGAGCACGGCGCTGCCGGGCACCGTGCCGTCGTCCACCAGGTTGAACTCGCCCATCTGGTTGAGGTAGATGGTGACCTGGTACTCGTGCGGCGACAGGATGTGCAGGCCCTCCCAGCGGCCCGCCGCCTGCGTCAGGGTGGAGAGGCAGCGCGGCTCCTGCGCCTCCACATGCTTCATGAGGTCGTGTGCCACCTGCACCACTTCCTCCACCCGCTTGTTCACCACCATGCGCCGCTTGGCCACCTGCTCGCTGTAGAACTGCTCCAGGGCGGCCACCAGTT
>NC_059261.1:6984043-6986543 GCF_017591435.1 Portunus trituberculatus | reverse complement strand
GAGAGAGAGAGAGAGAGAGATTTACCACTAAGGAAGCAAAATACCTGCCAATTTTCTTACCTGTGAGTTAATTAGTGTCAATTAACCTGATGATTAATTAAAGGCTGATCAATTTTTCATTATTTTCATTAGTGGTGGTGGTTGTTGTTGTTGTTGTTGTTGTTGTTCTTCTTCTTCTTCTTCTTCTTCTTCTTCTTCTTCTTCTTCTTCTTCTTTCTTCTTCTTCTTCTTCTTCTAATTCTTATCCCTTTGTCATCTTTGTAATTGTTTTTAGTGTTCTTTTTTCTTCCTCTTCTTGTTTTTGTTAGTCTTCTTCTTTTTCTTCCTCTTCCTCTTCTTTTTTTTTCTTCGTTTTCTTCTTCCTTCTTCCTTCGTATCATCTCATCTTCAATTTTCTTTTTTTTTTTTTTTCAGTCTCATCTTTTGTGTTGTATATTTCTTCTTCTTCTTCTTCTTCTTCTTCTTCTTCTTCTTCTTCTTCTTTTCTTCCTCCTCCTCCTTTGGTAGAATTAAGTTAGTGTAGGTTAAGTTACGTAAAATCACCAAGAAAGTAAGATTAACAAAAGAAGAAGTAAGATTAGATTAAGTTAGGTTAAGTTAGGTTAAGTTAGGTTAGGTAGAATCACGCAAAAATTAAGATTAGGATATTTAGAACAATTTAAGTTTCTCAGGTTAGGCACAGCAAGTTAGTAATGAAGTTAGGTAAGGAAAGGGTTAGGTTAGTGTTTTCAAGCTCGGCGCCTTCACCTGTCCGTGGCCTCACCTTAATTAATGAAGGAACACCGTGCAGATTCACAGGTAAAATCGTCACAGGTGCGGAATTGGACATGCTACTTGCCTGCTAATTGATTTACCTGGCGGGCGTAACGAGGTGGGCGGGACTGTGGGCATACCTGTGTGATTAATTAATGATAGCTGACTTTTTTGGCTCAAGGCACGATTTATTTAAGACAAGCACAGGTGAGCTTTTCCGGTAACGAGTTGTGTTCTTATTCTTACCTGTCGTTAATTAGTTTTCACCTGAAGGCTTAACGAAAGGAGTAGGATCATTGACCATTAACCCTTTCAGTACTGAGACGCGTTTTTATCACGTATTTTGGGTGTGATTAGAAGTTTTTATTCCGAAGGGTCAAAATATTAATGGCCACAGTCTTTACTATTTTAATCCCTACATGAGTTTTACCTTGAGTTTTGTGTACCATTAGACCACTTTGTTGACATTAGGAAGGGTCTATGGAGGTCAGAATATTAATGGCCACAGTCTTTACTATTTTAATCCCCAAATGAGTTCTGAAGCTGTATAAATTCACCTAATAGTAACAGAATGAATATTATTAGACTATTTTGGACCATTTTAATGACACTACGAAGGGTCTACGGAAGTCACAAGATCAATGGCCACAGTCTTCACTATTTTAACCCCCCACATGAGTTTCTGAAGCTGTATAAATTCACAAATAGTCACCAGAATGAATAGGGAAACGCGGCATGTTAATGAAGGGGTTGAAATTTGTAGTGTTTTGTAAGAATATATCAAAGTGTGTTAATATTTAGTTTTGCTGTTTTACCTGCTCGTTAATCACATTTTTCACCTGAGTGGTTAACGCGAGGGAATATAACACGTGACAATTCAAGTATCAAATATTTCTGAACTGACTAAAATTAATGAAGGTTTTTTTTTTTTTTTTTTTTTTTTTTTTTTTTTTTTTACCTGCGCGCCAATTAATTTTCCACCTGAGGGTATACTGAAAAGAATTAATGCCTTGAATAATTAAAAGCATCAAATATTTGTGAAGAAACGAGAGAAATTAATGAACCTTTCACCTTTTCTACCTGTTCGTTATTTGTTTAGTGATTTTTATTTGTTTATTTATTTATTTATTATTTTTTTTCTTCACCAGAGCGTTGAATAGAAATTAAACCTTATTAGTACCATGAAGCGTTTCCATATTCATTTCGTGACTATTAGGTGCCTTTACACAGCTTCAGAAACTCATGTGGGGGATTAAAATAGTGAGGACTGTGGCCATTAATCTTCTGACCTCCATAGACCCTTCCTAATGTCAATAAAATGGTCTAACTACACCCAAAACTCGCATTTTCATATTTGTTCTGCTATTTTGATGATTTTATACAGCTTCAGAAACTCATGTGGGGAATTAAAATGTGAAGATTGTGGCCATTAATCTTCTGACCTCCATACACCCTTCCTAATGTCAATAAAATGGTCTAATGGTACACAAAACTCAAGATAAAAATGTGTCCCAGTACTGAAGGGGCTAAAATAGTGAAGACTGTGGCCACTAATCTTCTGACCTCCACAGACCCTTGCTAATGTCAATAAAATGGTCTAATGGTACACAAAACTCAAAATAAAAATGTGTCCCAGTACTGAAGGGGCTAAAATAGTGAAGACTGTGGCCACTAATCTTCTGACCTCCACAGACCCTTCCTAATGTCAATAAAATGGTCTAATGGTACACAAAACTCAAGGAAAAAA
>NC_059261.1:6966543-6969043 GCF_017591435.1 Portunus trituberculatus | reverse complement strand
TTTTCGTTTTATTCAAGAGATTTCAACATTTTTTTCCTCTTTTTCCTCTTCTTTTTCGTTTTATTCAAGAGATTTCAACATTTTTTTCCTCTTTTTCCTCTTGTTTTCATTTTATTCAAGATATTTCTACATTTTTTCCTCTTTTTCCTCTTGTTTTCATTTTATTCAAGATATTTCAACATTTTCCTCTTTTTCCTCTTATATTTCTCATTTTCCTTAAGACTTTCCTGTTATTTTTCTCTTCTATTTCCTTTTTTTTTTCTAATCCTCTTCAAATAAAAATAGACAATAATGAAAAAAAATATCTGAATCCTTTTCTTTTTTCTCGTTTTTCTCTCTTTTTCCTTTACAAATACAGCAACTCAATAGGTTTCAATTTACAGTGACTCTTCCTTTTGTCTCCGTAAGGTTGGCAATACTGGGACACATTTCTACCTTGAGATTCGTGTACCATTAGACCATTTTATTGACATTAGGAAGGGTCTATGGAGGTCAGAAGATCAGCGGCCACAGTCTTCACTATTTTAACCCCTTCAGTACTGGGACGCATTTTTACCTTGAGATTTGTATACGATTAGACCATTTTATTGACATTAGCAAGGGTCTATGGAGGTCAGAAGATTAATGGCCACAGTCTTCACTATTTTAACCCCTTCAGTACTGGGACACATTTTTTGCCTTGAGATTTGTGTACCATTAGACCATTTTATTGACATTAGCAAGGGTCTATGGAGGTCAGAAGATTAATGGCCACAGTCTTCACTATTTTAACTCCTTCAGTACTGGGACGCATTTTTACCTTGAGATTTGTGTACCATTAGACCATTTTATTGACATTAGGAAGGGTCTATGGAGGTCAGAAGATTAATGGCCACAGTTTTCACTATTTTAACTCCTTCAGTACTGGGACGCATTTTTTACCTGGAGATTTGAGTACCATTAGACCATTTTATTGACATTAGGAAGGGTCTATGGAGGTCAGAAGATTAATGGCCACAGTCTTCACTATTTTAACCCCTTCAGTACTGGGACACATTTTTTACCTTGAGATTTGTGTACCATTAGACCATTTTATTGACATTAGTAAGGGTCTATGGAGGTCAGAAGATTAATGGCCACAGCTTTCACTATTTTAACCCCTTCAGTACCGGAACACATTTTTACCTTGAGATTTGTATACGATTAGACCATTTTATTGACATTAGGAAGGGTCTATGGAGGTCAGAAGATCAGTGGCCACAGTCTTCACTATTTTAACCCCTTCAGTACTGGGACACATTTTTACCTTGAGTTTTGTGTATCATTAGACCATTTTATTGACATTAGGAAGGGTCTATGGAGGTCAGAAGATAAATGGCCAGAATCCTCACCATTTTAATCCCCCACATGAGTTTCTGAAGCTGTACAAAGTCACCAAATAGTCACCAGAATGAATAGGGAAACACGTCCTGGTACTGGAGGGGTTAAGTTGAATACATTTTCTTTGTCACAGTGCCCTTGTCTCTTTGTCTCTATCTATTGAAGTGGAAAGACAGAGAAGTGGATACGTGGTGGATGAAAGTGGTCACGTAGCTTTGCACTCCACTTCTTCATTCATCCACTTGTATATCCACGTTTAGCTGTCAATATCCACTTATCATATATTCATTTTATCCACTTATGTACTCTCTCTCTCTCTCTCTCTCTCTCTCTCTCTCTCTCTCTCTCTCTCTCTCTCTCTCTCTCTCTCTCTCTCTCTCTCTCTCTCTCTCTCTCTCTCTCCTTCCTTCACATTCCATCTCATTTTACCCATCCACTCACCTGTCCCTCTCCCCCTCTCCCTCTACCCACTCACTCACCTCTCCCTCTCTCTCCCTTCCTCAGGTGGTGAAGTACTGTGAACATGTACACGGCAAATGGCACTTCAGTGAGGTGCGGGCCATCTTCAGCCGCCGCTACCTCCTGCAGAACACCGCCCTTGAGATCTTCCTTGCCTCCAGAAGTGAGTAGAGAGAGAGAGAGAGAGAGAGAGAGAGAGAGAGAGAGGGAGAGGTGAAGAAAAAGTAGAGGAAAAAGACATTGAGAGAGAGAAATGAAAAGTAAGATAGATAGAAAAAACAATTGAAAGGGAGGGGGAGAGAGAGAGAGAGAGAGAGAGAGAGAGAGAGAGAGAGAGAGAGAGGAACACAAATGAAATGTAAAATAAATGAGAAAAGAGAATTGATTGATTGATTGAGAGAGAGAGAGAGTGATGAAAAAATGGAGAGAACAAGAGAGATAGAAAGAGAAAAGAGATGAGAATTGAGAGAGAGAGAGAGAGAGAGAGAGAGAGAGAGAGCATGATTAATTGGTAAAAATGTGAGGAAGAGTGTGTTTTGGTGTGTGTGTGTGTGTGTGTGTGTGTGTGTGTGTGTGTGTGTGTGTGTGTGTGTGTGTGTGTGTGTGTGTGTTTAATAACTATGCGTATTCACACCAGACTAACCTCACATCCCATTTTCTTTCTCCTTCCTCCCATTTTCTT
>NC_059261.1:6934043-6951543 GCF_017591435.1 Portunus trituberculatus | reverse complement strand
GACATGTCTCAAGGAACCCCTGCGCAAAATTATATACCATATATTTATCATTTTATGTAACGTCAAATCAGCAGAGTGGAGGAGCTGCGAAGGGGGAGCCGGGAATTGAGGTGGGCGCGCGGGACGGTTTCTCAGGGACAGTGCCAGGGGATAGTTATTCAGCGCTGCCGTGAGTCTCAATTGTCAAGTTCACCAACACTCGCTTGTTCCCTTGGTATCGCCGCGGCCATGGCGTTGCCTCACACACACACACACACACACACACACCGACTCGCCTCCATCACCTCCACACTCCTGCTTCAAAACACACCCTTACCCCATCCTACCAATTAATTCAGCACCATCATGCCTATCATTAGTCTCAGTGTCCCAGTCAGTGTTCAGAGCCCTTCCTGGTGATCCTGTCCAGCCCCCTTCCTGGTGATCCTGTCCAGCCCCAGCCCTCCGCTGCACCAGCCCAGGGTGTCTCCAGTCTGCCAGACCTATAAGTCCGTGCCAGTATTTCTGCTGCTTAATACTCTCCACAAGAAGGAATTTGTGTCTTGGTGATGGTAACAAAACACCACAATGACCTGGTGCACCGTCCCACCACTCAGACCTGCCCCACAGCCCCCAACAGGCCACCCCTACACCTACCCATCCTTCAGTCCCAGCACAGCCTGCCTCACCTACCCAGCCCTCTACACAGCACCTCATCCCCACACCAGACCAGCCAGCTTCACCATTCCAGACAGGGGGAACACTCCCTACAGTCCAGTGGTTCCCAACCAGGGGTCCATGGACCCCAAGGGGTCCATGGAAGAATTTCAAGGGGTCCATAGAGATTCTACTTATTTTTAAATTTATTATACTGGAATTAGGAGACATGCGGCTCAGAATAAAATTTATACTACTGTTCACAATCCTTAAAACTGAATGCTTAAATGTTAGAATTGCTCTACATTAGCTAACAGTATCAGCGGTGTCAAACTCACGGTCCATGTGACAAATTTGGCCCTTGGGATGGTCATGAGTGGCTCGCGAGATGACAGGAAGATTTATTGCCTCCTTAAATGACGAGTGTCATGAATATACGTGATATATGAATGAGAGAGAAAATGAATAAATAACCTTTATTTTATTATGGCAATATTAAGTGCAATAATTAATTCATATTGCAATTTATTGTAATACAGCTATTGCAGCTATTATAAAGGGAAGATGCTTATATAAATGAAAATCACTAATCAGTTTAACGGACCGCAGCACAGAAACTAAGTGATGTATCTCTTTCGAATAATACTATCCAGCGAAGAATCAGGGACATGTCAGGTGATGTGAAAGATCAGATTATTGAAGAGATAAAAGCATCCCCCATTTTTGCTATACAGGTCGATGAATCCACTGATGTAGCAATGGCGTGCCAGCTGTTGGTATACTGCCGATACCTGTTCAAAGGCATAATAAAGGAGGAATTTCTTTGCTGTCAAAATCTTGAAACATCAAGTACGGCCACTGATGTGATGAATGCTGTGTCATCGTTTTTTGACAAGCATGGTTTGAGTTGGAATAATCTTGTTGGAATCACAACTGATGGAGCTCCAGCCATGCTTGGGTCGAGGTCGGGTTTCAAGCAAAAGTAAAATCCAAAGCACCAAATGCAGTTGGTGTGCACTGCTTCATTCATCGGGAGGCTCTGGCTTCTAAATCGCTTCCTTCTGGGCTTCTCACAATTTTCACTGGTATTGTCAAGGTCGTGAACTATGTGAAAAACTCTGCCCTCAACACGAGACTGTTCCAGCAACTGTGTCATGACATGGAATCCGAGCATAGTTCCTTGCTCTTTTATACATCCGTCAGGTGGTTGTCTGCAGGGAGATTTTTGTCCCGCTTCTTCTCTCTTCGCCAGGAAGTTGAAATGTTTCTTGATGTACAGAAAAAATGTGACCTGTTGGAGATATTGAAATCAGAACACTTTGAGCTCCGCCTTGCTTATCTTGTGGACATATTTGAAATCTTCAACCAGCTGAACTTGAGAATCCAAACTTGCTCAGCCACTGTGACTCAATACATGCATTTTTGGCCAAATTGGAGCTGTATAAGAAGAGAGTGAGTGTAGGAAAATTTATGATGTTTCCATCATTGAATGAAGTTCTTGCTGATGGTCAGCTTTCAAGTACCTTGTCCAAGGAAATCATGGACCACTTGTCTCAGCTAGATGATGAATTTCGCCGTTACTTTCCTGACTTGAGCCCTCAGCATGCAGGATTAGCAAAAAATCCTTTCTTATGTCAGGTTGATGATGTGTTAGAAGACGCACAAGAAGAGTTCATTGAGCTTCTCCATGATTCAACAGCCAAGAATGTGTTCCAGTCAAACTCCTTGTCTAGCTTCTGGTGTTCAATGATGGAATCATATCCAAAAATAAGTGATCTGGCAGTTCGAGTTCTTTTGCCTTTTGCTTCAACCTACCTGTGCGAAAGTGGGTTTTCTTCATTACTTGCAATAAAAACAAAATCAAGGAACAAGCTGTCTGTGGAAGATGACTTGAGGTGTGCACTGGCTGCCACTGAGCCAAGGATTCATGAGCTGGTTGCTCAAAACAACCACAAAAGTCCCATTGAGAAATATAAAGTGACATACTTTTTCGCAACCAATGAAAAGTTTCATTCACTGCTGTTTTGTGATTTTTGTTGTATTCATACAGTTTTGTGATTCTTTTATTCATACATGTGCTTGCAAGCTCAAAAAAGGGCAAATATTATAAAGATAGTTTTTGCACACAATACCTACAACTATAACAACATTAACATAACATTTTTCCTATGTGTTTTACTTAAATCAAAAAGTGCTGAACGGAATGTTTTCTGATTTCATATAAATAGGCCTACATCTTAATCAGCATAACAATGGAAGGCATTTTACATTAATATATTCATTTCTTGCAGAAAAATCTTTTATTAATTTTCTTGGCTTAACCTATTTCGTTGTAGGGGGTCCACAGGTGAAACAATGACTGGAAAAGGGGGAACGGGACAAATAAGGTTGGGAACCGCTGCCCTACACCATCCCTGGACATTCTCACAAACATATGTACAAGATGACATTTCTACACTGTCTGAGGAAGGTAAAGCTATTGTCACTAGAGTTGTTGAGGCACTCCTGACCTAGAAAATAAAACAAATGATCTTGAAAACCAGTTAGATGAAGTGAATCAGTACGAAAGACATGATACAAGTAATGTGAGTGGCCCTTCCCTACCTAATGAATCCCCCTAATGAAAACCCTTCAGATGTGGCTGTCAATACAATCAAACAGGCTCTCAGGATGTCCATTAGTCACTCAGACAAACACATCCCACACACTGACCAATAAGTTTTTTTCTCTCTTTCTCTTCTTCTTTTTTTTTTTTTTTACCATATTCTAATAAAGCCATAATAGTAAAGCCACATAGCCCTCAGAAGAAGGATGAGTTTGTAAGTGCCTGCATCACCCTTAAACCTACCCTATATATCAATGAAAATCTAACACCAGAACGCCTCACCCTATTTAGAAGCATCGGGAGCATCAGAAAGGCACACTTGCATTTATCTCAACACACCATTATTTGAGTGTTGAGTGGTAGGAAAACACAAGTTGAGACAAGGTATTTTATTCTCTTTCTCTAACGTACCTTGTCTCAACATGTGTTTTCCTACCACTCAATACTACATTTGTCTTCATCCCAACACACCATTATTTGTATGTCTACTAAGATGGAGCTTTGACCAATACCATGAAGTTTTAACATCACTCACCATTAAGACATTGCTCTACATATACAGGTTTGTTTGCCTGTGTAGATGACTGAATTGTAATACTGCACTATATGTGTTGTATTTTCTCATGTTAGACTGACTGGTGTTTTGTTGTATCTGTTTTTGTATGTTTGTATGTTTGAGGGGGTTCCAGTCACACAGTTTTACTAGATAGGGTGGAATCAAAAGCTTTTCGTCTCATCAACTCCCTTCCTCTGACTGTCTGTCTTCAGCCTCTTTCTCACCGGCAAAATGTTGCATCTCTTTCTATCTTTTATCGCTATTTTCGTGCTAACTGCTCTACTGATCTTGCTAACTGCATGCCTCCCCTCCTCCCCCCACCCTCGCTGCACAAGGCTTTCTTCTTCCTCATGTCTATTCTGTCCAACCCTCTAAAGCAAGAGTTAACCAGTACTCTCAATCATTCATACCTTTCTCTGGTAAACTCTGGAACTCCCTGCCTGCTTCTGTATTTCCATCTTCCTATGACTTGATGTCTTTTAAGAGGGAGGGTTCAAGGCATTTGTCTGTCTTTTGGCTAATTCTGTACCAATCTTTTAGTGAACTTGCAATTCAAGTGGGCCTTTTTGTTTTATAACTTTGTTGCCCTTGGCTAGTTTCCCTCTTGCATAAAAAAAAAAAAAAATCATGTGGCTTTGCTTGGCTGGGTTTTTTTTTATACATTTTGATGTACGACAAATGTGAATGGAAGTGAGCAGTTTTCACAATTTAAGATTGGTGAGATGACATGAAGGTAAAGGATTGCTAAACATGAACTCTTGTTGACTCCTTTCTTTTTTTGCAGGCTTTTGGAGGTCCAGCCGCACACTGCACACTGCTTTCCTAAACGTGTGTGCAGAGTGCAAGACAGAGAGTGGCAAGGATGGAGGATGCTTCAACATTGACAGCATTATTGGTTCAGGGTTTCTGTGTTTGTGGAAAATAGTGGACTTAACTAACACTGTGCATCAAATCACTTCATTACATGTCGGCATATATTTAGCTACAAGGAGTAACGGTTCATGAGATTTGTGATGTATAAAACGTGGCTTAGAGGAGATCTTGCATTATGAAGATTTGTTTAAAGGTGTTTGTTTGTTAGCATGATGTGTTGTGTCAGTCTGAACAGTCCAGATGGCATGGGTAAGTGAGGAAAAGTTTAGGGAAAATAGGAAAGAATATGAAGTAGATGGATACATTATGTATTTACACCAGAGAATTGGTAGGATAGGAGGAGTAGTTATTTATGTAAAAAAATCCTTCATTTCCAGTCAGGTTAATGGTATTAAGGTAGATGTATGGGGATCACAGATTGTAGAGGAATTCACTGCAGGACTTAGCCCTGTTAATGGGCCAAATATTTAGAATTAGTATATAATGTATTGTGTACTTGTAAGTGTATCTTTAAGTACTGATGACGAGGTGGCTGTGCGACTGACACAGGATAACCTAGATGGCCCTGGTGGCCCTTTGTTATCCTATTATTTATGTTAGGTTAGGTTATGAACATGAACCATTGGCCATTGCTCTTCCTGCACATGGAATTTCAGTTAACACTGCAAGGTGTGCATGTTTGTGTGTGTGTGTGTTTGTTTGTTTGTTTGTGTTCAGCTTTGTAGGCAAGTGTGCCAGTCATTGCTTGATGTCAGTGTCTTTCATTTAGGTACAAAATGTTGTATAATTAGGTTTATAAACATTTTTGAGTGAGAATGTTTAGATTAATTAAATATTAAGTTTCTCCGTTTTGTAGAGCTTTGGTGTTTCTGTTCTGCGTAAGGTTTCATGGGCTGTATTGTATAAACCGTCACAGCCAATGACGTGATTGTAGCGAGACAAAGTGGTGCATTTTAGACAAGTCCCTCTGTGACAGGCTCTCACCTTGTGACTCATCATCAGGAGGTATTTCTTTGTATACATATATAAAGTTGACAAGTAATGACACCAAAGACCAAAAGTGGAGTGAGGGTCAGGCATTGAGTGAGGCCTGAGGCTGACTGTGTAGAATGTGGCCCCAGAATGATGGTCTGTGTTTTGTGTATTTATGGTGACAATACAGTGTTGCAAGGAACAACTTGCTGTTTGAGAGCAATGCCATTGTGAAATGCTTAAAAGATATTTTACAGAGTTGATAGTTCCTCACTGACTTTTGCAATGAAAATGGTCTCAAAATACTTCTAGAACTTGTAGTTACTAGCAATGACAATGCTCTCAAAATGGTACTCTTGTGTTCATTTGTTTTGTTATATTAGACAAATGTGTGGATGGCAATGAACAGGTCTGCCTCACTCCACCTAACAGGTGGAGTGAGGCAGACCTGTTCACTGTTCATACAGGGACTGCTGCCATGTGTGTGCAGCCTCATGGCTTGCAACTTGCAAAATAATTTTGTACATTGAAACAATCTCAGAGTAATGTATTACTGGAAAAAAAAATTTAAGTTGAAAATGCATCAATTATTCCAAGTTAAGAATGTAAAAAGTTTAAAATTATACAAATTCTGATATTCCACTGCCAAGTTGAAAATGTAACTAAAAGCAGAGTTGAAAAAACTATAAATTATATCATTTGTAGAAATTTTTTTTAAGTTGAAAATTTTTGTAGAGTTTTGAGACGTGTAAACATGTTTTTGTTGATTAAATAAAAGTGAAGGAAGGGAGACTCTTCAATGTATTTTTAACCCAAATATCCATCTGCACTTTCTCCGGAGACTCTTCCGAGTATTTATGACTTAGCACAGTTTTGTGGCTGGTTTTGTGGGGATTTTTCACCATTTTTTTGCTTTTTTGGGGATTTTTCACCATTTTTTCGCTTGTTTTGGGTATTTTTCTGCATTTTTTAGCTTTTGGGCAGTTTTCCAGCCATTTTCTGCTAATTTTCAGCTTTTTGTGCCTTTTACTGCCATTTTATCCAAGAAGAGCCAATTGGCTGGTTATCTATCTATCTATCTATCAATCTGTCTTCAGGCTTTTTTTGTATTCAAATTATTTACAGCTTCAGTGGACTGACTATTCAGTTTTCTCAATGAAAGGACTATTCAGTTTTCTATTTGTTAAGATGTAACTGCATATATATATAATGTACTACAATATGTCAACCAATATTGTCAGGTTTAGGTTTCATATTAGGTTAGGTTTACCTCGAGATTAGACCGAGGCGTTTTGTGAGATAGGAACAGGTCAGGTCAGGTGTTTCCAAAGGCTCCCTAAAGAAAGGAATCATGGAATGCATCAAATTTTCTCGTCTATTTATTATCGAGTAGTAACACTCAGTTATGTGGGTACATCACAGAACACAGGAATAACATTACACATTCACGCGGGTACATTCACATTAGATGGAAGGAAAGACACCACAAGAATGACTGGCAACATGTATTGTTTAGGTTAAATGAAGCAAGGCAGTCTGTCCTCTCTCCCTGGATGGCTCCGTGTGTTGGTCAGACACCTGGCGCGTTCCAGTGCAAGAAGAGCCAGATTCCTCCTGCAGGCTGGGGGCTGTCCTCCCTCCCTGGATGGGTCCGCCTGTTGTCAGTCACCTGGCGCGTTCCAGTGCAAGAAGAGCCAGATTCCTCCTGCAGGCTGGGGGCTGTCCTCCCTCCCTGGATGGCTCCGTGTGTTGTCAGTCACCTGGCGTCTTCCAGTGCAAGAAGAGCCAGATTCCTCCTGCAGGCTGGGGGCTGTCCTCCCTCCCTGGATGGCTCCATGTGTTGTCAGTCACCTGGCGTCTTCCAGTGCAAGAAGAGCCAGATTCCTCCTGCAGGCTGGGGGCTGTCCTCCCTCCCTGGATGGCTCCATGTGTTGTCAGTCACCTGGCGTCTTCCAGTGCAAGAAGAGCCAGATTCCTCCTGCAGGCTGGGGGCTGTCCTCCCTCCCTGGATGGCTCCGTGTGTTGTCAGTCACCTGGCGTCTTCCAGTGCAAGAAGAGCCAGATTCCTCCTGCAGGCTGGGGGCTGTCCTCCCTCCCTGGATGGCTCCGTGTGTTGTCAGTCACCTGGCGTCTTCCAGTGCAAGAAGAGCCAGATTCCTCCTGCAGGCTGGGGGCTGTCCTCCCTCCCTGGATGGCTCCGCCAGTTGTCACACACCGGCGTGTTCCAGTACAAGAAGCAGTTTCCTGTTGCAGGCTGGGGTTGTTAGCGCACGCTGGTTTGGTTCTTCCTTCAGTAGTGGCTGGACCTGAAAGAAAATTCATTTTACCTTCACATTTTAATAATGAACCACCTTCGTCCTCAAATGTAGGCTAGGTGTGGTGTGGTGTGGTGTCCGAGTAAGTGTTTTGGTGTGGTGTGGTGTGGTGTCCGAGTAAGTGTTTTGGTGGGGTGTGGTGTGGTGTGTGCATTACATTTTGCTCACAACTACGGAACACTAAATTTGTAATGTTATCTCCAAACCTCGCACACAAAAAAAGACATTCCAGCCATACCAGTCGTTCTATTCTGATTACGAACCTTACGAGTTCTGCTTCCGAGCACTGGCCGAGAACCGGTTCCCGCGCGCTCGCCTCGATTCCCGGCTCCCCTTCAGCAGCTCCTCCACCCGGCCAGCTGATTTGACGTCACAAAATGAGAAATATAAAAATGAAAAATGATATAAAATTGTTTTTGCGCAGGGGGTTCCTTGAGACAGGTCATGTATCTTAAGGGTCACGCAAGGGTAAAAAGGTTAAGAAACGCTGCCTTATTCGTTACCATATCTGTCACTCACACGCTCTCTCTCTCTCTATCACTAATAGCGTGGATTCATATACGTGACGTCAAATCAGCTGGGTGGAGGAGCTGCGAAGTGGGAGCCGGGAATCGAGGCGAGCGGGCGGGACTTTCTCGGGGACAGTGCCCTGCTTCTGTCAGCCTCGTTACGTTATAATATTATTACCTTACCACCACACCGAACAATTTCTGATAACCTACGCCCACAATGGAGTGGTGGGCCGCCCGGGCCCTACCTGTGCTGGACCGCACGCCTCCGCGGTCTGCGTCCTCTTCTGAAGAGAGACCTGCAAGCGATGGACCGCTACCACATGGACACCGATGATGAGCACCAACAGAATGCTGGGGCTTCTCACACTTGGGCGGGTACAGGTCGGACTCGAGCGCCACTGTGGCTGACGAGTTCACTTGGGTAAACAGATGTGCCTCCAAGTAGGTAGAGCGTAGATGTAGGGACGCCGGTGACAGCCTGTGGGTAGAACGTAGATGTAGGGACGCCGGTGACAGCCTTGTGGGTAGAACGTAGATGTAGGGACGCCGGTGACAGCCTGTGGGTAGAACGTAGATGTAGGGACGCCGGTGACAGCCTGTGGGTAGAACGTAGATGTAGGGACGCCGGTGACAGCCTGTGGGTAGAACGTAGATGTAGGGACGCCGGTGACAGCCTGTGGGTAGAACGTAGATGTAGGGACGCCGGTGACAGCCTGTGGGTAGAACGTAGATGTAGGGACGCTGGTGAAGACTAGTGGCGCGGGACGTGCTCCACCGCCTGACTGACCCCAGAAGCCAGACTTCTTAGCCCATGCTTGGGGGGTGGGCGGCATAACCAGACGTTCTCCCTTGTTGTACACACTGCTGCTGCAACAATAAAGTCCCCAATCAATCAAACATCCTTCACCTGTGTCAGTAAGTCTTTATATGCCAACTCCAAGACCTTTTCTATGATACGAGGACAAATTGCACAGCATGATCTGACTAGAAACAAACTGCAACTACGTACATCACGTAAGGACTAACTAGTGTGTGGTGCTGCACCCAACATGTGCACCACAACCACAACACGCCAAACTTGTTACTCCATTGTTCCTACACTCACTGCACCAGACAGTCATGGGACACCAGATAGCGACAGTCATGGGTAACTGAACACCACAAAATTTTGCTATACACAACCATTTTGAAGTTCTTACACAAAGATTAATTCGCGTTCAGAAGAATTACTTTTGAAATAAAATGTGAGGTGCCGTGACGTCTCAGCACTAACACTTTGCTTGAAACTTAACATTTAATGGCACACTGGTTCACAGCACGTACGAAACTCTGGCCGAGATGTCACAGCACCCAACAACTCCCTCACACAACGTAATATCCCACTAACCTAACAACCCTACCTGTTCACCTCCCTGGTGCACCTACACCCAACATCCTGGATTGAGCCAAGGACTGAAAAACTGACCTCAACACTGAATGAAACCTTACATTACACCTATCTCGAGACACGTTTGGCACTACGGGTTATCCTCTCACACTTCCAGGTGAAAACCCATATTTGAGCCTATTTCACCCATTTCAGAGTTCCACAATCAGTTTTGCATTAACACTTAAGAATTAAATATTTCTACAGAAAGCTGGGTAATCGCAGACCGATGTTCAAGCTCACTCCAGTAGGAATGAAACTGCACGAAGCGCCGGTACACTAAAAGCCACGCGCTCGAAATAGATACCGAAGCCAAAGGTGTTCAAAACGCTTCAGGTACCATTATCTAGTGCTCGGATCGTTACTCAACACCACACAGTAAACAACGAGCTTGATACGCAACTAAATCTAAACACAACGACAAAGAAAAAAAGTTGAAACCCACGACAAACCCAACACGTAGCTCTCACCAATGTTCGTGACAGCTTCGCCTACGTCTGCGCCACCGCTCACTGAGAAGCGGAGATGCAGTAAGCTTAGGGAGATCATAACAGCCACTAGCAGCACCTCAGCCCTGCTATCAACGCACACCCAAGCCACGGAGTTGTGAGCATGTACTGCGCTCAATAAACATGTTAAGAGGCGCTTGTCATTAATAGAACACCAACGCGTTACTTCATTACAGATTGAGCGTTATCAAATAGCAAACTGATGTTGAGAACTACACTATAAACAAACACCTCCACGAAATGTCAAGCAACACTTCCTATCCTCTCAAACACAGCAAGGAACTTTCAATTAGTCCTGTTCATGAGTAAACTAAGTCCTTCATGCGCACGCGCACACACACACACACACACAGCGTCTAACATACCTTCCCGACCTACAGCAACACACGCACACACTAACACCACAGCAAAGTACAGTACACGTGTCTAACATACTTTCCGACCACACACACACACCAGCACAGTACAGTGTCTTACATACCTTTCTGACCTACAGCCACACACACACACTTAACAGCACAGCACAGTGTCTAACATACCTTCCCGACCTACAGCAACACACTTAACATATCACACACAGCACAGCACAGCACAGCACAGCACAGCGTCTTGCATACCTTCCCGACCTACAGCAACACTGCCACGCGAGGAATGCCACAAACCAACACACAACACCTTACCACGTCACACTCATCTCGCGGCCCAGCGGTGGACAGACACACCTCTCAGCACACACGTCTCATCTGCACAATGCCCACGAAAGAAATCGGTCCCTTCCGCCTCCTGCCTTCCGCTTCACCTCCTCCTCCCCCTACTCCCCCTCCTCCTCCCTCCCTTGTTTGCAGTAAAGACACCTGACTAACTAACCACTCTCGGTGACCACAGAAGCATTGTTACTAAGGCGGTGGTGGCCACGTGGCTCCCAAACCTCCTCACTCACGTCACACTCCTTTACATAGTTTTGTCTACCCATTTATCTATCTCTCTAACTATCTATCTGCCTATCTATCTAACCCACACACACACACATACACAGATGTAATATGTATATGTTTTATTATCATTAGTTATTATTTTTTTTATTATTATTATCCTTTCTATTATTATTATTATTATTATTATTATTATTGTTATTATTTCTATCATTATCATTATTATTATTATGATTATTATTGCTATTTCCATCGTTATCATTATCATTCTATCTATCTATCTATCTATGTATCTGTGCGGGGTTGCCCAATGCTGAGTCTGTGTATGAATTATTTAGGCGAATATTGTCCTTACTCCGTGCCATTCCACAAACTGTCAAAGTGACTCACAGGTTTTAAAAGTCGAAAGGGAAGCTTTGATTGCCCGTTGTCGACTTACCTCAGCAAAGTGACTGAACTGCGCCACCACTCAAAGAAAACACAAAACACACGTAAATATGTACCTTTGTTACAACACACACACACACACACACACACGTAAGGATGGTGGGATAACACTACAACACCATTGTTATTACTGCAACTACATTTGAACATCTGAACATTCATTAATGACGAACAATGACAACGTGGCAGTAGGTATACAGTATACAGTTTACAGTGTGTATAAACAATGACACTGGTGTAATAAAACCTTAGTTCGCCTTTCAAGGGAAGCTCTTCAGGCAAAACAATGAATATCAATGAGCTGGTATGGACTGTGGCAGGAAGCAACAGGGGTGTGTGTTTGATAGGTCGTGTTGGCACTAGGTAACTTCTCGTACATTAGTGACAGGTGACGATACATATATGATAAATTCAGATACAGGTGTAACAGAACTATTTAACTGAAGTATAAAGATAATTACAATGCAGGTGAATGGTAGTGCAGACATTATTGAACCAGGGTGAAGCAGTATCGAGCTAACAGGCGATTGCAATGTGATTCTTGTATGTGTCTAGTTTCAAATGAGTTGATGGAGGGAAGAGGCATAGAGAGGCCTCGGTAAGAAATAGTGTTGAAATGTTGCAAGTCGATGTGGAGGAGGAGTGAGAGGAGTGAGGTTACCGCGGTGACGGGTGCATGGTCTATCACACGAGTAGTCAAGTAATTCGTTGTGCCAATCCTTGTACAATAGTGAGTTAGGGAGTGACCGTCGGTACAGTTTGAACTCTGCAATGTTGGGGTCACTTCACACAGTGTGCACCACGTTGGTTTGTCAAGTTAATGGATGTGATGGAAAGTGTTGTATTCCATTCTTAATTACTTGTTTGAATACATCAGGGTAGCAATGGCTAGCTTAGGACAACAACAACTACACGTACAGACACAGACACACATAGGCACGTACATACACATGCAAAGAGGAGGATCAGAACACACGTACAAGTCCTACAAGTCGGGGCGTGCCTCCCGTCCGTCCCCTTCGCTCCTCCGCCGAGAATTACTGACCTGCCTCGTTTAGCATTAGTAACGAGCTCTTAAATAGCGCGAGTTTAGGCGGCTCGCAGTAATCACTGAGTCCCGCTCATTAAGTGGAGAAGGTTAGGACAGCCAAGTAGAAGACACGCCTCCCCCTCCCTGCGACTAGCTCACCCACCCTCCTGCGTCTTGGTTTTGACTGTCATCACCCCCACCCACACCCCCACCCCTACCCTACTCCATTATTATTATTCCTGAAAGAGACACATTCTATAGGACTGTCTGGTAAATGTATAAATTGACGCAGGAACCAGAAATGTACCTTAAGGGGAAAGGGAGTACCAGCTGGCCCCTGACGCTGCGGGAGGCTGGTGTGGCCATGACGCTGCCGGAGGCTGGTGTGGCCCTGAGGCTGCGGGAGGCTGGTGTGGCCCTGAGGCTGCGGGAGGCTGGTGTGGCGGCGTCACTTGAGTGTTAACAGTATTTCCCTCCCGTGCGAGTGTTGATCATGGTGGCCAGTGTGCTTCCTTTCCCCACACTGGTTATTCAAGGCTGGTATGAGTGTGTTTAATGTTTGGTGGACATATTGATAGAGTGAAACATACATGGCTCTCTTCACATTCATGCCTGTTCATACCCTAGTGAAGAAGCTTTATGCTATACTCTAATAATGTTGTAAATTAATCTCTCTCTATCTTTCTCATTAATCTTCAATCCCATACCACGTCCTCTTCCTCTTTCTCCTGAAAAGGTAAGGACGATATAATATGAAGCGAAGTTAAATAAATAAAACATCAAGAAATGCTGTTAACTTCCCACTGATATGAAATCGTGTTTGATTTACACTTTGATAATAAACCATCTCGTTCATCTTGAAGCTCTGAACATGAATGAGAAGTGATAGGAGGAGGTTTTGGAGTGTCCTAGTTGAAATAACAAACACCCCAGCAGCCCAAAACAATCCAAACACTAATCCAAACAATCCAAACAAGGCAAGAAGGCAATAAAACAAGCCAAATCAGCACATACACTCGTTTTCTTTATTCGTTTTCTTTGTTATTTATCGTTTTCTTTGTTATTTACGTTCGTTTGCAAGGATAAAATGGATAAACAGTCTCTTTCAGTAAACCTTAAATTACACCCCACCACTTTGTCACCCCCCCACCCCTCACCCCTACAGAGCAACTGTCCCCCCTCCCCGTCCCCCTCTCCTTAGCCTCAGGTCACTGGGAGGGGGTCATGAGAGGGGTTAAAGGTCACGGGGTCAAATTATCAGGTCAAGGTCATTTAAGTGTTGTCATCACTACTGGACGTGTTGTAGTGAAGAAATAGATCAATTGTGAAGATGTGGTGGTGGTGGTGGTGCTGCTGCTAATGATAGTAGTAGTAGTAGTAGTAGTAGTAGTAGTAGTAGTAGTAGTAGTAGTAGTAGTAGTAGTAGTAGTAGTATAATAATAATAATAATAATAATAATAATAATAATAATAATAATAATAATAATAATAATAATAATAATAATACAAATAAAAAAAATATGGAGAAGAAATAGAAGAAAAACTGAATAAACTGAAAGAAAAGCAGTAAATAAAAAAAATGGAAAACTTGAAATGAAAAGAAACGGGAGAAAAAAAAAAAAAAAAAAAAAAAAAAAAAAGGATAAGTGGATCAGAATAGACAATGAGAGATGGAAGAGGAACGGAGATGAGTCATGGATGAATCAATAAATAGAAAAATACAATGAAACACACACACACACACACACACACACACACGCCTGAGGGAAGAGGTGCTGTCACCCTGCAACACTGAACACACACAGTGAAATCCAGCACTGCCTCCACACACTACAATGAGCTCATTTAACCCCTCCAGTACCATGACATGTTTCCATATTCATTCTGGTGACTAGTTCATTCTATACAGCTTCAGAAACTCATGTGGGGGGGGTTAAAATAGTGAAGACTGTGGCCATTAATCTTCTGACCTTAGATCCTTCGTAATGTTAATAAAATGGTCTGATCACACCTAGTCATGGTAAAAATATGTACTGTATGGGTTAATAGACAAAATAAATTAAGAGCACAGCATGAAATAATGTTAAATACGTCACTTGATAAGATGGACATTTCAAGAGGTAAATCAAGAGTGCAGTTTGACATGTTCTTCAGTTCAGATAAGAATGCCTGGCAATTCACATACAAGTAACTCTCGATTTACACAATAGATGCGTTCCAAGAGGCATCGCATATTTCAAAATTGGCGTAAAACAAACTTGTAATTCTCGGAAGAAACGCTAGGTAATAGGGGGAATGCAGGATGTGGTCCAAATCGTCGTGTACAAGCAAACCGATCGCGCAATTTTTTTTTACGGTCGCGTATTAACAAAAATGCGTAAATTAAAGACGTGTAAATCAAGAGTCACATGTACACTTCAATAAACAACAGCAGGGAATACACCACTGCATTTCGTTCTTCCATCTAAAGACAAGAATAATTTGACGAGATTCATACAGATTTCATTAAAACAAAGTCAACAACAGCACTGCGTCTTGAATTAAAATAACTAATGGAGAGTTTGTTGACAAGATATATAAAATTTCAATACACAAAAAAAAAACACAGAATTGACAACACAGCACTTCCTTCACTTCAAATATCACATGAATGCTTTGACATAACACACACACTTCAAGATACAAAAAAACGCCCTCTTCTTTCACTTCCCTCACCTCAAATAATCCACAAATGTCTTCACTGTCTACATACATTTCAGGACACAGGACACCACACAGCACCACACCAGTCACCAGTACTGGACACACCCTGAGCTGATGGATGGCTGCAGTGTGGTGACTTTGTGGCTGTGGTGTGGTGACTGCGGCTGTGGTGTGGTGGCGCTGTGGTGTGGTGACTGTGGCTGTGGTGTGGTGGCTGTGGCTGTGGTGTGGTGACTGTAGCTGTGGTGTGGTGACTGCAGCTGTGGTGTGGTGACTGTGACTGTGGTGTGGTGACTGCAGCTGTGGTGTGGTGACTGCGGCTGTGGTGTGGTGACTGTGGCTGTGGTGTGGTGATGCTGTGGCTGTGGCAGTGGTGGCTGTGGTGTGGTGACTGTGGCTGTGGTGTGGTGACTTTGTGGCTGTGGTGTGGTGATGCTGTGGCTGTGGCAGTGGTGTGGTGATGCTGTGGCTGTGATGTGGTGACTTTGTGGCTGTGTGTGGCATCAAGAGTTCCTGGCTTCTCTCACACACAAATATTGGACCTTCCAGCCACAGCGTCCAATGGTGAAGACAAAGACATAGAGAACATGAAGACAAATTTAAAGAAAAATGGAAGTTATATACACAGGAATTAAAGAAAAGAAATCCTGTCCACAGAAATATTTGAAGGAAAAAGTTATATATGTGAAAATTAAGGAAAAACCAGTTACATGTAAAGAAATGAAGGAAAAATGAAGGAAAAAGTGAAGTTATATAGAGAAATTAAAGAAAAAAGTTGTTAGAGAGAGAGAGAGAGAGAGAGAGAGAGAGAGAGAGAGAGAGAGAGTAGTAGTAGTAGTAGTAGTAGTAGTAGTAGTAGTAGTAGTAGTAGTAGTAGTAGTAGTAGTAGTAGTAGTAGTAGTAGTAGTAGTAGTAGTAGTAGCAGCAGTAGCAGCACAAATTAAAGAAAAAATTAAGTTAGAGAGAAATGAGAGAAAAACAGAGAGAGAGAGAGAGAGAGAGAGAGAGAGAGAAAAATTAAGAACATCAGTAGTAGTAACAGCAGTAGCAGCAGTAGGAGGAGTCGCAGTGGTGGTGGTGGTGGTGGTATGTTGACAAGCTCAGAGGAGAATGGCGCCAAATCCAAATGTTCTCTTGATGCTTTCCCAGTAGTAGTTGTTCCAGCCAGCCTTGGTCTTCTCAACCTCACTGCGGAACGGACAAAGAGAAAGAGAAAGAGAGAGAGAGAGAGAGAGAGAGTCAGTAATTATGCTCTATACAAAATACAAAACATACACTACCTCTCAATTTATAAGTTAAGTAGGTAGGAAAGTAAGACACAAACTACTACACTGTACCTCTTTATAATTTAAGTATTGTAAGTAGATCTGTTAAGTGAGAAAAAAAGAAAGAAAGAAAATTAAAGAAAAATAAAAGAGAGAGAGAGAGAAAGTAAGTAGGTGAGAGACAAATGATTTACCTGTCCAGCTCTCTCTCTCTCTCTCTCTCTCTCTCTCTCTCTCTCACACACACACACATTACACCAAACAAGTAAAATAAAATATAATATAATAAATAAAATAAATAAATAATAAAAATAAATTAACTTCTTTTAAATCACTCTCCTCCCTCTCCCTCTCTCTCTCCCTCTCACCTGGTGGGCACACTGGTCTGGGTGAGCTTAATCTGGGTACAGTCCTCCTTCTGGTCAATCTCAAGTGTGACCTTGGAGTAATGACCACAGGGCCACGATTTGAACCTCCACTTCTGCACTATCCTCTTGTTCGGAACCTGCATGGAGGAGGAGGAGGAGGAGGAGGAGGAGGAGGAGGAGGAGAAAATGGAAAGAAAGAAAGAAAGAAAGAGAGAGAGAGAGAGAGAGAGAATAGAAGAATGGGAATAAAGGAAAAGGAAGAGGATAAAGAGGAGGAGGAAGAGAAAGGAGAAAAAGAAGAACAAATAAATACAATATAACAGATAATCATTAATATTTCTCTCTCTTTTAT
>NC_059261.1:6874043-6929043 GCF_017591435.1 Portunus trituberculatus | reverse complement strand
ATATGGCGGGGGGGAGAGAGAGAGAGAGAGAGAGAGAGAGAGAGAGAGAGAGAGAGAGAGAGAGAGAGAGAGAGAGAGAGAGAGGAATGAATCTCACCCCTTTCTTCTTCTCCCCCCCTTCACTCCCCCAATAAAACAAAAACAACAAAAACAACACTTTAAATGCAACAAATAAAAAAATAAAAAAACCGGTCAATTTATTCCAGAATTTTCCAGGCACCCCCTCCCCTCCCCCCCTCACCAGTGCCAGTTGTTGACGTTAGTGGCATCGGGGCGCTCCTCCACAATCCACCTCGGGTCACCCTCGCCCCACTTGGCCATGGCGGAGGTCAACGGCGGGTCAAGACAGGTCACAGCTAGATTAGGTCACCACGCGGCCACGGTGCTACCAAGGTCACTTATTTGAGGTCAAGGAAGGTGGTGAGTGGTGATTTTGGGGGTTCTAGTGGTGGGTGAGGGAAATGTGAGGTCAGTGAGGGGTCAAAGTGAGGGTCAGTGTGTGTGTGAAGGCAAGGAGTGGCGGGCAGGGCGTGCACAGAGCGGCGACTCCCTCCCCTCGTGATAGTTTGCGGCACACTGTCAATGTTTACCTCGCCGCCAGAGACCCGTGGTGCAAATATTTTAGTGTGTCTTTATTTTGTTATCCGCCTTCTGCACGTCAAATTGGGTCTCTAAATTAAGGATAATGTTATATTTTGTCACTATTTATGTATCTAAAGCCTCGTTAAATTGTAGAATTGAGAATGTGATGATTTTTGTCCTTCCTCTTTATCTCAACGATTTCATGCAATTTTGAGTTACGTTCTTCACAAAATCACGGAAAATATTAAAATTTCGTACAGTTTCCCTGTTTATAGTACTTCACGTCTTCCTACACAATTAGATACAGTATAATTTCAGAGTATTCCGTACATTTTAGAGACAACCGGAATATCAAGAGACCGCGGGACAAATACATTTCACAACCTATTACTCCATCTTTTCTAAACTTCATAACCTGATCATAACTTCATTCATTACTCCTCCTAAATAAATACCTAATATGTAGACTATCATAAGTTAGGAATATTTGCAGTTCATGGTACATTCTAGAAGTATGGAGAGGAAGATGAGGAGACCGGGGGGTGTCAGGGTGAAGGTACCCAGTCGATCCTATCTTCCCCCCCCAACTCCTCTTCCTCTCTTGCGTAGTCTAGAATATTCCAATGCGCTCTGATACACCAGCCTGCCTCTTATTTTTCTGTTGATCATTGGAGAAGATATTACCTCCAGAGAGAGAGAGAGAGAGAGAGAGAGAGAGAGAGAGAGAGTTCTATTCCATCTATTTAATGATTTACAACCACTCACGCCGAATCCAATTTACGAAAACTTTTTATCATTATTACTTCAACTCAACCGTATATCATATAGTAGTAGTAGTAGTAGTAGTAGTAGTAGTAGCTCATTTGCAAGTTTCTCATCATCCTTCCCTTCTTACGTCTTTCTTTTTACTATATTATCCTTCGTTGTGTGTCTCTAACCTAACATCGAGACATTTTTATCCAATACAGCCGTACTAACACCAGCAATGCCGCTCCATACAGTACTGCTAACTTCTCTGAATACTATCAGGCTCACACCACGGGCAAGAAGGGCAGAAAATAAATTATAACTAGTTTTTTGTTGTTTTGTTTCTACTGCTATTATTATTGCTATTATTTAACTCCTTTATTGGAATAGTCACCACAAAGCAAAGCAATCGTCACTATTTGTCACCAATAAGTTTTTTTCTCTCTCAACACGATTGTTTTCCAAGGCCAGACATGATCAGCGGGGTTTTCAAGTGTTATTCCAATTAAAGGTATAGATGTGTTGTCATTCTGCCTCTAGAATTGTAAAAACATCTTTGAAAATTCGTGTCAGTTCAAATAAAGGCTTTTAGAATAGTGGAGGTGATGCATATAGAAAGTTTGAAAATACGAGGTCTGAACTACGATCGCCTCCCAGTCTTGGCTCGAAGCGTCACAAGTTCACAACACTCGCCTAGCCAGCCTCCCTCCGCCCTCCTCCTCACCTACGCTTTTTTCTCTAACATATTTTCGTAGCCAAACAGGACTAACCCATATATAAGGTTCACTATATAGACCTTCCCAACAACAACAACAACAACAACAATATACAGAGGTCAAGGTGTAAAGGGTTGAAGCGTCAGTCTACTCGTCTCACACACACACACATACGCACATCATCTAACTTGCTATTATTCTGCCTGAAATACGTGCCTGATGTGGAAAACACGAGGAATTACCTGGAAATTGAGGTAACTGTTGAGGGGAAGACTGGGTGCGAGAGGGACGGCTTGTGTGACTTGATGGCGGGGGATTTGAACGGGCATATAACACTATTTTAGGCTTTTATGAGGTTGTTTCTATCTTGCCGTGGTTAATTCAGGCTTTATTGCACTCTCTGGGCCTGGAAACACAAGGGAGTTCAGTTCAGTATCCATGTTAGCGTGGGAGGGAAGTAGGGGGAGGGGTGCCTGTCTGTGGCCCTATTTTATGTATCTTACGTATCGTATATCATTTTGAAAATCGATAAAAGGAAGAAGGCAGCCACAAACACACCACACCACACACCATGTATCCTCGGCACTCTGACCCTTCCCGCCCTGAACCACCCCTCCGCTGTCACCGCCGCCGTCCACGCCACCCTGCCGCCGCCCCCGCCACCACTACGTAACCCACTCAGCCACATAACAGAGCAACATATCGGGTTTTCTTTGTGTTTCTAGGTGTTTTCGAGGCACTGGGAGGAGGAGGTGGAGGAAGAGCAGGTGAGGGGTAGGGGAGGAGAGTGAGAGTGAAGGCAGAGGAGGAGTAGTAACCGCCCAAAGGTGTAAAAAAAACTATCTCTGCTGCGGGGTATATTTTTTTCTGCTTTATTAATGGCGTTGGTATTGTTTTCCTATTTGGTTTATCATTAGCAAAGTGTAACTAGTTTTGTGCCATGACAAGATCGAGTCCAGCTGTGTTTTTGTTTTGTCGAAGGAATGACACTTGGGTCACTACATCAATTATAACTTTTTTTTAATTAGCACGCCTGGGATTGTTTTAGTGCTTGATATGAGACTTATAAATATGAGAAACATGATCCAAGTAATGGTATCCAATAACATCTTGGATAACTGTGTGTATTTTCAAATTTAAAAATTTTATAGTGTCCAAACATAAATTTAAAAATCTTTATACGGCAACAAGTTTCCATTTTCTTTATTTCGATGGAAAGTACAAATTTTTAGTGTTCAGAATCCATAATATGATTTGGTCTGGTTTTGTTTTCCATCTCGATATTTTGAAGATTTAGTGGCGCCGTTGGTGAGAAACAAACACTTTATCACGGATCCCGCTCTGCTATTTGTACACCCGGTACGGTTTTTATATTGTGGGTGTTAGTCAAACTATTTATCACGTCAAAAACTGCAGTGCATTCTAGTCTGGCTGCCTTCATTCTTTTTTCGATTTTCAAAATGATATACGAAACGTAAATATCTGGCAACTGCGAGCCCTCCTCCCTCCCTCCCGCTTTGCACATCAAGATTTAGCCACACCGCCTTGTGTTTCCAGACCCAGAGAGTGAAGCAAAGGCAGAATTAATCACGAGAATGTATAAATAACCTCAAATAAAGCGATGGTTGTATATATCCCCATTAAGAGCGGTTGTATCTCCGTCCTGAACCCCACACCCCCGCTCAGAGCCCCCACCCCAGCTCACCGCGGCTACCATTGGACCCAAACAAACCTCCCTCCTCACTCCCCTCCATTGCCGCGGTTTTCTGGGCATTTCCGTGTATTTTCCAGAATGAAGGAGAAAATTGTAGCAGTGGGAAGAAAGAATGAGGAATGGGAGTGAGTGAGGGAGTGTAGTCTTAAAAGAATCAAGGGAATTAATCGAAATTAATCAAAATAAAGACTTCGCAGGTTACAAACAGCGGTGTGTGTGTGTGTGTGTGTGTGTGTGTGTGTGGACACACACACACTAATGATAATCTAACAACTACTACTACTACTGGTAGTGCCACCACCACTAAAACTCCCTCACTCACTCCCATTCCTCATTCTTTCTTCCCACTGCTACAATTTTCTCCTTCATTCTGGAAAATACACGGAAATGCCCAGAAAACCGTGGCAATGGAGGGGAGGGAGGAGTTTTAGGTGGTTACACCCAAGATGAGCTTCGGGGTGCTATGGGCCCTAATATGCCCACCACTATAAATAAAATTGCCTGCGCCACTAATGGGCGGAAGCTGAACACCGCTTCCCATACACTCTTCAAGTGAACCTACAGGCGCTATAGGCCTTGACGTTAAAAAAAAATAAATAAATAAATAACACGAAACCACCTCCACACCACACCACACTGCAAACACACCACATCACAAACACACCACACCATAAACACATCATACCACAAACACACCACACCATAAACACACCACACCACACCACAAACACACCACACCACACCACCACACCACACACACACCACACCACCTCCACACCACACCATGTATCCTCGGGACTCTGACCCTTCCCGCCCTGAACCACCCCTCCGCTGTCACCGCCGCCGTCCCCGCAACCCTGCCGCCGCCCCCGCCACCACTACGTAACCCACTCAGCCACATAACAGAGCAACATATCGGGTTTTCTTTGTGTTTCTAGGTGTTTTCGAGGCTCTGGGTGGAGGAGGAGGAGGAGGGAGAGCAGGTGAGGGGTAGGGGAGGAGAGTGAGAGGGAGGGCAGAGGAGGACTAACCGCCCAAAGGTGCAAAAAAACTATCTCTGCTGCGGGGTACATTTTTTTTGCTTTATTAATGGTGTTGGTATTGTTTTCCTATTTGGTTTATCATTAGCAAAGTGTAACTAGTTTTGTGCCATGACAAGATCGAGTCCAGCTGTGTTTTTGTTTTGTCGAAGGAATGACACTTGGGTCACTACATCAATTATAACTTTTTTTTAATCAGCACGCCTGGGATTGTTTTAGTGTTTGATATGAGACTTATAAATATGAGAAACATGATCCAAGTAATGGTATCCAATAACATCTTGGATAACTGTGCGTATTTTCAAATTTAAAAATTTTATAGTGTCCAAACATAAATTTAAAAATCTTTATACGGCAACAAGTTTCCATTTTCTTTATTTCGATGGAAAGTACAAATTTTTAGTGTTCAGAATCCATAATATGATTTGGTCTGGTTGTGTTTTCCATCTCGATATTTTGAAGATTTAGTGGCGCCGTTGGTGAGAAACAAACACTTTATCACGGATCCCGCTCTGCTATTTGTACACCCGGTAAGGTTTTTATATTGTGGATGTTAGTCAATCTATTTATCACGTCAAAAACTGCAGTGCATTCTAGTCTGGCTGCCTTCTTTCTTTTTTCGATTTTCAAAATGATATACGATACGTAAATATCTGGCAACTGCGGCCCCTCCTTCCTCCCTCCCTCCCTCCCTCCCGCTTTGCACATCAAGATTTAGCCACACCGCCTTGTGTTTCCAGATCCAGAGAGTGAAGCAAAGGCAGAATTAATCACGAGAATGTATAAATAACCTCAAATAAAGCGATGGTTGTATATATCCCCATTAAGAGCGGTTGTATCTCCGTCCTGAGCCCCACACCCCCGCTCAGAGCCCCCACCCCAGCTCACCGCGGCAACCATCGGACCCAAACAAACCTTCCCCTCCATTGCCGCGGTTTTCTGGGCATTTCCGTGTATTTTCCAGAATGAAGGAGAAAATTGTAGCAGTGGGAAGAAAGAATGAGGAATGTTAATGGTGGTGGTAGTAGTAGTAGTAGTAGTAGTTGTTGTTGTTGGATTATCATTAGTGCGCCCGTGTGTGTGTGTGTGTGTCCACCTAACCCTTTTACTTCGCTACGAGACAATTACCACCGCTGTTTGTAACATGCGAAGTATTTATATTGAGACCTGTGTGTACCGTGGTTAGGGGGGTGGGTGGCATGACCTGACCCCGCCTTTTATGTACTGCTACTAAAATAAAGTTAGTAATCAGTCAATCTGTCACGCTTATAGTTCTTGCCAACACTATTTTATGTGAGGGAGGGCAAAAAAGGGCAAAAATAAATGAATATTAGAAAAAAAAAGGCCTGCTTGTTTTGTAGTCTTAAAAGAATCAAAGGAATTAGTCGAAATTAATCAAAATAAAGACTTCGCAGGTTACAAACAGCGGTGGTAATTGTCTTGTAGCGAAGTAAAAGGGTTAGGTGGACACACACACACACACACACTAATGATAATCTAACAACTACTACTACTGCTACTACCACCACCACTGTCACCACCACTAAAACTCCCTCACTCACTCCCATTCCTCATTCTTTCTTCCCACTGCTACAATTTTCTCCTTCATTCTGGAAAATACACAGAAATGCCTAGAAAACCACGGCAATGGAGAGGAGGGAGGAGTTCTAGGTGGTTACACCCAAGATGAGCTTCAGGGCTGCTATGGGCCCTAATATGCCCACCACTATAAGTAAAATTGCCTGCGCCATTAATGGGTGGAAGCTGAACACCACTTCCCATACACTCTTCAAGTGTGCCTACAGGCGCTATAGGCCTTACCGTAAAAAAAATAAATAAATAACACGAAACCACCTCACACAACAACATAAACACACCACATCACAAACACACCACACCACACAACACCATGTATACTCGGGGTCCGTGGCGGGGGCAAGCGCTGAGGATACCATGAATGTGATACTCCAGTCACATAGATATACACGCCACTTTAGGTCATGTGTGTATGTGTGTGTGTGTGTGTTATAACTTCATGCAATGTAATAAAGGGTTCAGTTTCTACCTTTCTATCAAGCAACATCACTCTTCCCACTGGTGTACTTTATATAACAGTGAATTAATCTATGGAATATTTGTTTATGCCCTTCCAAGTGGCCTGTACCTTGTAATGGGTGAATAAAAAAGTGAAGTGAAGTGAGTGTGGGTTTCTTGTAACAGCTGTAGTGGTATGTCATTTTAATAGGACATTTAAGACACCTTGGAAACTTAAATTCTCTCTCTCTCTCTCTTTAATTATCTGGGGAAAAAAAGACATCTGCATTTCATTTTCAACCTTTTAATCTTTTTTTCTCAACCTGATACATGAAAAAACAGAAAAATAGTCACTAAATAGCTGAATAAAGATGTAAAAAAAAAAACCCTGTTATCATTTTAAGAATCCTACACTAACTTCAACTTGTTCCTATCAAAGCTTCTCCCTCTCACTCTCTCACTCTCTAACAAATTCAGTGACTAGTTGATAATATTCACCTACAAAAATAAGTCTTCTAAATGCCCCTATAATTAAATCACAAGGTTCAATAAGTGAGGCTCTGAAATGGAGGAAAAATTAGTCATTCCTTCGAGGGCTCACACACACTAATACACACTAATACATGAGAATGCGACTTCCTCCTCCTCCTCCTCCTCCTCCTCCTTTTCTTTCTCTTCCTCATCCTACTCCACCTCCTCCTCCTTTTCTTTCTTCCTCATCCTCTTACACCTCCTTCATCCTTTTCTTTCTCTTCCTTTTCCTCCACCTTCTCCTCCTTTTCTTTCTCTTCCTCCATCTCCTCCTCCTTTTCTTTCTCTTCTTCATCCTCCTACACCTTCTCCTCCTTTTTTTCTCTTCTTCCTCCTCCTCCTCCTCCTCCTCCTCCTAGGCAAACTGTGGCTGTGGCAGTGAAAACAGACGCTGGTGGTGAATGCTGCACATAAAAATCTTACAAATTAACCTTTTTTTCTCTCTGTTTTTAAGTTAGTGGTGAAGAATTGTTAGGTAAAAGTGTGGTTAATATGACAATGGCACAAGATAAGCTTACTAAATGAATACAAAAGACAAACTAGACCCCTTTTTTTTTTATCTCTTTTTTTAACTTAGTGGTAAAGAATTGCAAGGTAAAGTATGTTGCAAGATAAAGTTGATATGATAACAGCACATGAAAAGGCTTATCAAATGAACCCCAAAAGACAAACTAACCTATTTTTTCACTTTTTTTTTTTTTAAACTTGGTGGTAAAAAATTGTTTGTTTCTTAAAGGGTGTTGCGGCAATGTTGAGAAAGGTCAGTAATATGAGAATGCCACATGAACACCTTACTAAATCAACAGTAAATGACAAACTAGACCTTTTTCTTTCTCTTTTTTTTTACTTAGTGGTAAAAAAAATAGCTCGTTTCTTAACAGATGTGGTAATGTTAAGAAAGGTCAGTCATACAAACATGACACAAAATAAGCTTACTAAATGAATACAAAATAACACACTAGACCTTTTTTCTTTTTTATCTTAGAGGTAAAAAATTGCTCGTTTCTTAAAGGGTGTTGTGCCAATATTAAGAAAGGTCAGTCAATATGAGAATGCCACATGAACACCTTATTAATCAACAAAATGACAAACTAGACCTTTTCTCTCCCTGTAATTTAACGGTAAAGAATTGCATGTTTCTTGAAGGACAGTAATATGGCAATGACACATCAGAGCCTTGTGAAATTAACACAAAACTTATAAACTTGATCTTTTTCTCTTTCTTTGAACTTAGTGGTGAAAAATTTCTCAAAGGGTGTTGCGGCAATGTTGTGAAGCCGGCATTTTTTTATTTATCTATTTATTTCTTTTTATGTTATGGCCTACAGCACCCATAGGAATACTTGAAGAGTACATGTGGGAAGCGCTGTTCAGTTTCTGCCCATTAGTGGCGTAGGCAACTTTATTTATAGTGGTAGCGATATTAGGGCCCATATCACCACCCCAGAGCATCTTTGGTGTAACCCCCTAACACCTGGGTATCGTGGTGACATGTAGCTAACTTTAAACCACTCCACAAATGGCAAAGTTTTAAGGCAGTGTTTTAAGGATGTTTTAGGGTGTTTTAATGGTGTTTTAGGTATCTTGGTGACATGTAGCTAACTTTAAACCACTCCACAAATGGCAAAGTTTTAAGGCGGTGTTTTAAGGATGTTTTAGGGTGTTTTAATGGTGTTTTAGGTATCTTGGTGACATGTAGCTAACTTTAAACCACTCCACAAATGGCAAAGTTTTAAGGCGGTGTTTTAAGGATGTTTTAGGGTGTTTTAATGATGTTTTAGGTATCCTGGTGACATGTAGCTAACTTTAAACCACTCCACAAATGACAAAGTTTTAAGGCAGTGTTTTAAGGATGTTTTAGGGTGTTTTAATGGTGTTTTAGGTATCCTGGTGACATGTAGCTAACTTTAAACCACTCCACAAATGGCAAAGTTTTAAGGCGGTGTTTTAAGGATGTTTTTTTAGGGTGTTTTAATGGTGTTTTAGGTATCCTGGTGACATGTAGCCAACTTTAAACCACTCCACAAACGGCAAAGTTGCAAGGCCATACATGATGGGATTCGAACCTATGCGTGGACGTCTGCCTGATCCCACCACCACCACCTTATCCACTACACCACCACCTAATATTACAAATGGCACAAAATAAGCTTAATACATGAATGTAAACTGACACATTACTCTTTTTCAGCTTATTTCAGTGGTAGAGTTACAAACATTACTGTAAAGATGTTGTGATGATGTAAACAGTAAACAAAGCTGATAATATTACAAATGGCACAAAATAAGCTTAAAAAATTAACGCAAACTGATAAATTACTCTTTTTTCAGCTTATTTCAGTGGTAGAGTGGGAAGGAAAATTATAAAGACTGATATGACAATGTAAACCTGAGACCAGCGACATCAATGGCACCAGATAGGCAGATAATTCTAACTCACTGCACAGAACAGTAAACTTTTTTTTTTTTTCTATATATTTTTAGATAATATAAAAATTCTTTTTCATTTTTGTCGCTCTGATTTCTCACTTTACAAACTCAGAACGAGGAACGCAAAACAAGAAATGAATAAAATAGTAATAAAACAAAACAAGTAAAATATATAGACCATCACTTTACGAACTAAGAACAAGAAAAAAAAAATAATAATAAATAATAAATAAAATAAATAAATAAACTAATAAAATACATAGGCCTAAAGAGAACAAGTGTCCTTTTTTTTTTTTTTTTTATCTTTTCTTGTTTCCACTTATTTTTGTTAACCTCATTTTACAAACTCAAAACAAAGAACACAAATAAAAAAAAACAAATAAAACAATAAAACAAATAAATAGGCCAATAGAGAGAAAAACTAGATCATATCACAACCTATGCCTACACACCACAGCCTTGCCACTACACCTAAGATGGCTCCTCTATTGTAAGCCTAACCACCACCACCACCACCACCACCTGCACAATTCAAGACACTGTAGGCTCCATCCACCACTCTTTCCAAAGGCTACAGATTATTAGCTATGTTTCAGAGCGTTGTTTTCAATAAGTACTGTTCTCCAAGGCTACAGAAATGGCTAATTGGGTTTTTAAGGGAGTTTTCTTTTAATACTGATACTGAAAAACTGTAGAAAACCTCTTAAAACTGTAGAAACCTCTCATTCTTATTTTTAAAGATCACAGACTGGTCTCTAGAGGAGTTTTTCAAGGGTATAGAGATGGCCAATTGGGTTTTTAAGAGTGTTTTCTTTTAATACTGAAAAATAACTGTACAAAACCTTTTAAAACTGTAGAAACCTCTCATCATTATTTTTAAAGGTTACAGACTGGTTTCTAAAGTTGTTTTTTTTATCATTAAGTACTGTTTTCCAAGGCTAGAGAAAATGGTTAAGTATATTTTGAGTGCGTTTTCTTTAAATACTGATACTGAAAACTAAAAACCTCATTGTTATCATCCTTAAAGGTTACAAACGGACTTCAAAGTGTGCGTTTTCAATAAGTACTGTTTTCCAAGGCTACGGAGATGATTAAGTATATTTTGAGTGCGTTTTCTTTTAATACTGATACTGAAAACTAAAAACCTCATTATTATCATCTTTAAAGGTTACAAACGGATTTCAAAGTGTGTTTTCAATAAGTACTGTTTTCCAAGGCTACGGAGATGATTAAGTAGGTTTTGAATGCGTTTTCTTTTAGTACTGATACTGAAAAATTATAGAAACCCTCTCATAATCATTCTTAAAGTCTCGAGATGGTTGGCACAGGTTTCTACAAGTGTTTTCTCTCACTAATACTGTTTTCCAAGGCCACAGAGATGATCAGCTATATTCCCAAAGCCATTTTCCTATCACTAACGCAGAGAATCTGTTTCGGTCCCATTAACAGCAATAACAAGCATGGATAACACACTAACATCCACTGCAGCCTTTTAGAAGTGGTGGTGGTGGTGGTGGAAGACCTACATGCTTGAATATTAATTTGTAAAGCTACACACATGATGCTAGTAGAGCTACACAGGGGGGTCATCACATACGCACGCACGCATGCACGCATGCACACACACACACACACACAGATGCTTGTAAGATAAAACATGTGTCCTATCTCTTTCTCTCTCTTTCATGTATACTTTAAATGCAGTCACATATTTACATACACACATGTGTGCACATATATGTACAAACACACACACACACACACACACACACATATATATTCATCCACTTATCCACTTCATTTTAACACGAGAACCAAATTACTAGTTCTCTAAAAATGAATTCTACATATTTACAACCACACAGACACACACACACTATCCTTCCACTTAACCACTCCTCCACTTATCCAATTATCCACTCCATCATTTCACGTGGAGCACCAAATTAATTAAGTCCACCAAATAAACCACTTCTACATATTTACAAACACACACACACACACATACACTATCCTTCCACTTATCCACTCCATCATTTCAAGTGGAGCACCATCTTACTGGGGTTCTCCAAAAATGACTTCCACATGTTAGAGAAGTTGGCCATTGTTGCTCCATCAATCACGCGATGATCCGCTGACCAGCTCACCTGCATGATGTGAGCGCGGACCACGTTACCTGACGAGTCGAACCGCGGCAACACCTGGAATGATGTGTCTGGGTTAAGGTAGGTTAGATTTTTTTTTTTTCTTTTTCTTTTTTTTTTTTCCTTTTTTTCTTTTTTTTTTTTAAAGTAGGGAAATGCTGACACATGAAATTCTATATATAAAGAGAGAGAGAGAGAGAAAGAGAGAAAGAGAGAAGAGGTCCACTTACTTCCCAGTCCCCTTGCAGGTTTAGTGAGGTGAGGTGAGGTTAAGTTAGGTTAAGTTAGGTGAGGTGTGATAGGATGGGATGGGATGGGATGGGATAGGATGGGATGAGGTGAGATGAGGAGGTGAGATGAAGTTAGGGTAGTGGGGATAGTGTTTTGCCTTAGTTAGATTAGGTTAAATAGCAGTGGGAATAGAGTTTGGTTGGGCAAGGCTAGGTAACACTGGCAGAAAAACCATTTAGTTGGATTAAATTCGGTTACATCAATGCCATTTTTTTTATTAAAGATTCAAGTTATTTTTGTATTATTATTATTATTGGTTGGAGAATAAAGTTGTCATCCATCTTGGCAGCACATACATAAACCCACATTCACCCACCTTTGGCAGCACATATAAACATCACCTTCTGACACACACACACACACACACACACACACACACACACACACACACACACATATGGATAAAGATATGATGAAGAAATTAATTAGTACTGTAATCAGACCAAGATTGGAATATGCTGGGGTGGTTTGGTCCCCTTATAAAAAGAAGCATGTAAGGAAGTTGGAGAGATTGCAGAGAATGGCAACAAAAATGGTTCCGGAACTGGCAGAAATGACCTATGAATAAAGATTAAAAGAAATGAATTTGCTCACCTTGGAATAAAGAAGAGAAAGAGGAGATTTGATACAGGTTTATAAACTGTTGAGCAGTTTGGATGAAGTGGATAATGAGCAAATAATGTTGAGAGAGGAAAATTTAAAAAGAGATCGCATAGTAAAAGGATAGCCAAGAGAATATGCTTGAAAGATGTGAAGAAATATAGTTTCCCGCAGAGATGTGTGGAAGTGTGGAATAGTTTGAGCGAGGAGGTGGTGTCAGCGAGGAGTGTCCATAGTTTTAAAGGAAAGTTGGATGTGTGTAGATATGGAGACGGGGCCACATGAGTATAATACCCAGGCCCTGGAAAAATTACAACTAGGTGAATACACACACACACACACACCTGAATCTTGCCGACAGCACCAATGGCCACTTCAGGAGGTAGAATGACTGGCTTAGCGTAAGTGCCGGAGATCTGTCGAAGAAAACAGAAACATTACAGCACACACAAAAACAAATATGAAAAAAAAAAAAAAAAAAATAGAAACAAAACAAATACAGAGAATGAAAGGGCAAGTAAAAATAGAGTAAAATAAAGTACAAAGATAAAAAAAAAAAAAAAAAAAAACACCACAGAAGCAGAAAAAAAAATAGACAAAAACAAAACAAAAAATGTAGAGTGAGCAAACAACTACAAAAACAATAAAAATAAAATAAAATAAACAAACCTAAATAAAACAAAACAAACAAAACACTAACAAACACCACAAAACACTGCCAAACACCACCAAACACCACAGAAATACCTCTAAACACCCTCAAACACCACATAAACACCAATAAACACCCTCAAACACCACACAAACACCCCTAAACACCACCAAACACCACACAACACCCTTAAACACTGCCAAACAGCTCCAAACACCACACCACACCACCAAACACCACACTAACACCACCAAACACCACACAAACACCACAAAACACCCCAAACACAACACAAACACCCACAAACACCCCCAAACACAACACAAATACCCACAAACACCACTAAACACCACTAAACACCACCAAACGCACCGAACCAATATTGGAGATAGTAAAAGTGCCTCCGGTGATGTCGCGAGTGGTCAGGTTTCCCCGCACACCCAGCTCCTGCAGGCGGTTGAGCTCAGCGGCCACCTCCAGGAGTGTGAGGCCCTGCACACCCTTCACATTGGGCACCACTAGACCCTCACTGGTGTCCATGGCTAGCCCTATGTTGTGGCTGGCCTAGGGGGGGAGGGGGTGTTAAGTTAAGTTAGGTGACAGTGCTGTGGTTTAAAGATGTTTTATTTTTGGTTAATTTGTTAGTTTATCTATTTATTTATTTTATTTATTAATTTAGAAGTACAAGACACTGGCTACTTTGTTCTACTGTTCATATATCTAATTATGCCCTTATAACTTTATTGAAAGCCCTGAACTCTCCCCTTTATTTTTGTTACCCTTGACCCTAATACCAAAAAAAAAAAAAAAAAAAAAAAAAAAACACTCAGCTTGTAAGTAATATTCTCACACTTACCATTCACTGAGACACAGAGAAAAGGTTACTTGTATCTATTTATGCCCTTAAGACCTTATTTAAACCTCCTAACCTGCTCCTTGACCCTAAAAAAACAACAAATACTCACTTGTATGTAGTATTCTCACACTTATCGTCCACGGAGGAATTGAGAAAAGGTTACTTGTATCTATTTATGCCCTTACAACCTTATTTTAACCCTCGACCTTTATTCAAACTCCTGACTTCTAACCCAATACAAAAAAATAAATAAAAAAATAAAAAATCACACTTATCATTTACAGACACAGAGAAAAGGTTACTTGTATCTATTTATCCCCTTACGACCTTATTTAAACCCCTAAACTGCCCCTGGACCCTAAAAAAACAACAAATACTTACCTTGTATGTAATATTCTCACACTTATCGTCCACGGAGGAATTGAGCAGAGGATAGTGAGAGAGGGCGATGGAGGCGGCCTTGATGAAGAAGGGCATGTAGGAGAGCCTGATGCCGTGAGCCTCTGCTGTGGCCTTCAGTTGTCCCCGCAGCCCCACCAAGGCAGTCATGTCCACCTCGTCACAGTAGCAGAAGTGAGGGATTTGCTGTAACGGTGCTTGTGTTAGACCAGGATGCCACAGAAAGGACTCAAAATACAAGGAATGACTCAAAATACAAGAAATGATAGAAAATACAAGAAAAAAGTGAGGAATTTGCTGTAATGGTGCTTAATAGACCAAACTGCCACAGAAAGGACTCAAAATACAGGGAACTAAACAAAATACAAGAAATGATACAAACCATGACGGAAAAATGCAAAAAGTGACCCAAAAATATGAAAAATGACTCAAAATACAAAAATACATGAAAAAATGTGAGGGATTTGTTACAGTGGCACTTTTGTTACACCAGAACATTACTTAGAGGGGTCAAAATACAGGAAGTGACAAATGCATGACCCAAATCACAAGAAATGGCCCAAAATACAAAAAAAATTATACAAAATACAGGAAAAACAAAAATGAGGGTATTGTTGTGATGGTGCTTGAGTTGCATTAGAGGAACAATCACATCAATGACATGAAATACAGGAAAAACAATAAAAATGATAATAAATGAATAATATCACCTTTTTTGATTCTATAGACACAGAGAAACAGACAAATTTATCCCTATGACCTTTGACCTGACACTAGACAGTTGACCCCTTGACTGAAGAAAAGAAATGAAAGGAAAAGAAAACAGAAAAGGAATGAATAGAAATGAACTGAAATGAAAAGAAAAGAAAAGAGAAGAAAGGAAAAAAAAACAAAAGCAAAAAATTTTCTCCTTGACTGAAGAAAAGGAGAGAGAAAAAAGAAAAAGAAATAAAAAAAAGAAGAGAAAAAAGCTAAAAGACCAAAATTCATCCCTTGACTGAAGAAAAAAGAAAAAGAAAAGAAAAGAAAAAGAATAGAAATGAAAAAGAAGAGAAAAAGAAAAAAAAAAAAAATAAAGAAAGAAAAACAGAAAACACAAAAACACACAAATTTTTCTCCATTGACCTGACCCCTTGACCTTTGACCTTGACTCCTGACCCTAGACTGTGACCCTTACATTGGCCTGGGTCATAGTGCGGACCATGGCTTTTCTGAACCCTTTGATGACCTCAGTCTTGTCCTGGCCCAACACCACGGGCAGGGACGGGGCCAGGCGGGGCGGGGCAGCGGCTGGTGGCGGGGTGGGCGGCTCTGAGGGGGGAGGGAATAATGTGAATTGATAAAGAAGGAGATAGGGAGGGAGGGAGGGAGGGAGGGAGGGAGGAGGGAGGGAGGGAAGGAAGGAAGGAAGGAAGGAAGGAAGGAAGGAAGGAAGGAAGGAAGGAAAGAAGGAAGGATGAAAAGAAAAAGAAAAAAAGATAGAAAGAAAGGAAAACAGATAATAGAAAAACCTAAAATGAAAAAGATAAAAAGGAAAAGATAGAAAAAAAGAAAAAAATTAAAGAAAACAAAAAAGAAGCAAAGTAGAAAAATAGGAAGGAAAAATAGAAAGAAGGGAAGAAATGAAAGAATTAAAGAAAGAAAAGAAGGAAGATGGTTGAATTAGTGAAAAATAGAAAGAAAGACAAGGAAAGAAAAAAAGGAATAAAGAAAAGAATGAAAAGACAAAAAAGAAAGATAAGAAAAAAGGAAAGTAAAGAAAAAGAAAGAAAAGGAAGGAAGGAAAAGGAAAAGATAAAAAAATAGAAAAGAAAAAAGGAAAGTAAAGAAAAACAAAAATAAAACAAGGAAGGAAAAGGAAAAGAAAAAAAGAAAAAAAGAAAGAAAAAAAACAAGAAAGCAAAAAAATAACAAAATATCCACCAACTCCACATATGAATTCACCAATCCACACTATCATCAAAACTATTACTGTTACATCCACATACTAGTGACGGCCGGGGTGGGGGCAGGGGTGGGGGTGTGCTGGGGGGCTGCACCAGGGGGCGTCTTCTGGGTCCTCTTCTCGATATACTGCAGCAGGTCCTCTTTCAATATCCTCCCGTCACGCCCACTGCCCTGTACGTCATTCAGGTTAATCTGTAGGACGGGAGGAAGGAGACGTTAGGTTAGGTTAGGTTAGGTCAAAATTGTATTAGGTTAAGTTAGGTCAAAATTAAGTTAGGTTAGTTTGAAATTAGGTTAGGTTAAGCTGTGTTAGATTAGATTACATTAGTTTCCTTCTTATTATCTCCTCCTCCTCCTCCTCCTCCTCCTCTTCCTCCTCCTCCTTCTCCTCACCTTATGTTCAGCTGCCATCCTCCTCACAGCAGGGGTGGTGAGCACTTTGCCGCGGGGAAGGGTGAAATTTGAACTCTGCCCCGTTGAGCCCCCTGTTGGTCGCCCTACAGAGATGGCCTCCCCCTCCTGCACCTCCGCCCCCACGGCATCATCTGTGGGGGTTAGAGGGGAGAGAGAGGGAGAGAATTAAGGTATGTAGGGGGTAAAGAGAGAGAGAGAGAGAGAGAGAGAGAGAGAGAGAGAGAGAGAGAGAGAGAGAGAGAGAGAGAGAGAGAGAGAGAGAGAGAGAGAGAGAGAGAGAGAGAGAGACTAACACAGTACTAATGCTAACCTAAACCAAACTTGACCTAATAGAAAAAAGAAAGAAAAATAAATAAATAAATGGAACTTAAACTAATAAAAAGAAGAAGAAGAAGACAAGGAAGAAGAAGGCAAAAGGAGAAAAAGAAGACTACCACAGATTTAACGCTAACCTAACTTAACCTAACCTAACCTAACCTCACCCACCTTCCTTGGACACCTCAATATCGACGAGTGGCTTGCCGACCAGCGCAGTGTCGTCCACCTCATAGTGTAGCTTCTTAATGACCCCATCATAGCGGCTGGTGATGGTGACTGAGGCCTTGTCTGACTGTACCTCACATATACTGTCAAACTGGGCCACTGTGTCCCCCTCGTTGACAAACCTGAAGGGAGGGCCATGGGTCAATGTGTGTGTGTGTGTGTGTGTGTGTGTGTGTGTGTGTGTGTGTGTGTGTGTGTGTGTGTGCTAGTCAAAGCATGTGTGTGTGTGTGTGTGAATGTGGGTATGTGTGTGTCCATGCAAGTTTGTGTAAGTGTGTGTGTGTGTGTGTGTGTGTGTGTGTGTGTGTGTGTGTGTGTGTGTGTGTGTGTGTGTGTGTGTGTGTGTGTGTGCATATGTGTATGTCTGTATGTGTGTGTGCATCCATGTGTCTCTGTGCGTATGCGTATGTCTGTGTACGCGTGTATGAGTCGCAAACACAGCCACTCACCACTCTCTGATCACCACCTCTTGTATACCCTCCCCAATATCCGCCAGGAGGAACGGCATCAGTCTGTGAGCCGGCCGGGAGGTGTGGAGGGCCCTGACACACACCCTCGGCACTCCTGGCACCCTCTCCCCCACAGTGCCATGGCAGAGGACCACCGGCAGGTACAGGGGCCCGGTAGTCTTTCCCGCAGTGCCAAAGGAAGCTGTCGGTGTGTGTGTCTGGAAAATTTTGTGTCAGGTTAAAGAAAATTTCAAAATATGGTTGTTTTCATCTTATTATTATTTTATTTATTTATTTTATTTATTTATATGTGAAGGAATGTTTGAAAATTTTTGTGTTTTAAGTTTGAAAAAGTTCGAAAATATGGTCGTTTTGTTTTATTTCATCATTTATTTATTCATTTGATTTTTTTTTTTTTTTTTTAAGGATAGCTATGTGAAGGAGTGTTTGTAAGTTTGTTTTAGGGAAAGTTTTAAAACATTTTCCAAGTTTTTTTTAAGGATATGTGAAGGAGTGCCATTCCAAACACAGCCATTCCAAACATGACCATTCCAAACACACCCATTCCAAGCACGACCATTCCAAACACAACCATTTCAAACACGATAATTCCAAATATGACCATTCCAAACACAGCCATTCCAAATATGACCATTCCAAACACAGCCATTCCAAACATTCCAAACATGACCATTCCAAACACACCATTCCAAACACAGCCATTCCAAACACGACCATTCCAAACACAGCCATTCCAAACATGACCATTCCAAACACAGCCATTCCAAGCACCATTCCAAACATGACCATTCCAAACACAACTATTCCAAACACAGCCATTCCAAGCACCATTCCAAACACAGCCATTCCAAGCACCATTCCAAACACAGCCATTCCAAGCACCATTCCAAACACAGCCATTCCAAACATGACCATTCCAAACATAGCCATTCCAAACACAACTATTCCAAACACAGCCATTCCAAGCACCATTCCAAACACGACCATTCCAAACACAGCCATTCCAAGCACCATTCCAAACACAGCCATTCCAAGCACCATTCCAAACACATCCATTTCAAACACGACCATTCCAAGCACCATTCCAAACACATCTAAGACTAATAAAACACCCCCCATAGCTTGCCAAAGATATGGGAAGGGTATGCTATTATATATCACCCTATTTCACCCTATCCCGGGGCTCAATTGGCACTATATTCACCCTATCAAGGTATAATGTAGTGAACTATGAGCAGACACGTACTATACTCGTTGTTATTCTCGGGGTGCGGCGGAAATAGTGGAAATATAATGGCCTTAAGAGCCGACACCTTGCTGTAGCCGCCGCCATGTTGTTTGTGACCACTTCGGAGGCGCCTCTGTTCGGCTCTAATTATTATTATTTTCTTATCTATTTGTTATTGCTATTATTATTATTATTTTATTTTATTTTTTTTTTTAGGAAAGGATGAGGTTATTAAAAAGAGGTTGGATAGAAGATGGATTTAAGTCGAAATTATGAAAGACAGTTGATAGGGGTATGTAAAAGTTGGTTTGGGTAAGTACTACTGTTGTAAAATGGTCTTTATTGTTATTGTTATTGTTATTATTATTATTATTATTATTATTATTATTATTATTATTATTTTAACCTGTATAGCTTTAATTGCATCGCTTAAAGGCTCTTACGTGTTCTTCCATCCTCTATTTCTTACTCATTTGTTTTTTCTTGTTCGGTTTTAATCATTTTTAAGAGAGAGAGAGAGAGAGAGAGAGAGAGAGAGAGAAATCACGCCACCTTGCATCGTAAACTAGTATTTTGTCATTTTATAGTTTTTTTTATTACTCTTCTTTCGGTATTAAGTTTTTTATTTGTTTCACTACCTAGCTCTCTCTCTCTCTCTCTCTCTCTCTCTCTGGTGGCATGGCTACTGTGACCGACTGGTTATCACTGTACACCAGCTACTAGAACCCCCATCCTTCACCACAGCAATATTTACACTTTTTTACTGTAAATAACTTTGCTCTTAACATATCTGAGCTAAGTATAGGGTGTCCTGCGTCGCTACCTTGCCGCTCCTGTAGTCTGTAGGCCTCCAGAGTCAGGCTGAGACCAATTAACACACTTATATTGATTATTACAGCCAGACCGCGTGAAGGCAAGACATAGCCATCTTTGTGGGGATAACAGAAACATGACTGCATTTTAAGAGGGAGGTTTCAAAAGCTTTTCGTCTTATCAACTCCCCTCCTCTGATTGACTGTCTTCAGATTTCAGCCTCTCTCTCTCACCGCCGGAGTGTTGCATCTCTTACTATCTTTTATCGCTATTTACATGCTAACTGCTATACTGATCTTGCTAACTGTATGTCTCCCTCTTTCCCCACCCTCGCTGTACAAGCTAAGCCTATTTCTTCTTCCTCTCATCCCTACGTATTCTGTCTACCTCTCTAATACAAGAGTTAACCAGTACTCTCAATCGATCTTTCAAAGCTTTCTCTGGTAAACTTTGAAATTCCCTATCTGCTTCTGTTTCCATCTTCCCACGTCTCGACTTCTTTTAAGAGGGAGGTTTGAAGATATTTGTCCCTGTCTTTTGGCTAATTCCATCAAACCTAGTAAGGGAACTGGCAACTACTTGTCAAAAAGAATTCCAGTTAATTTCTCATCTCTTTTCTATCGCCAATCTTTTCTTTCTTTTTTTTTTGTCAAAATGAACCAGTTAGTTAATTCCTCATCTCTCTTCAATCGCCAGTCTTTCTCTCCTTTTTTTTTTTTTTTTTTTCAATATTAACTCACTTGTTAAAATAAATCACTTAATTTCTCCTCCCTCTTTCTTTTTTTTTTTGCTGTCCTTAGGGGTCGGCTTAAACATTTTACATAAAAAAAAACAATTACCCCTTTCTTTTGGCTAACTCTGGAAGGGAACTGGCATCTAAGTGGGTCCATTTTTATTTTTTTCATTTAATATAGCAAATGTCCAGCTCTAATCCCCTTATACCTAAGAAGAAAATACAAAAAAAGCCCCACAAATGGCTTAATCCACGCATGCATACACTGTTCACCGCCGCACTGAGATGGATTTATAGTCATAATTATTAGTTATCTACGGGAATGAAGGCGGCTGGTAAAGACTTTCCTAGCTGCCTGTCGCCTGCTTCTGTAATCCCTCCCTTCCTGTAGATAAGTAATAACTAATAATGAAGTCCATCCGCCATTTATCGATATATCCTTTCTGCTGCTGTGTTTTCCTTAATTTCCTCCATTTTCTTCTGGCTTCCCTTTGCGGACTGGCATTCTTCTGTGGTTCGGTCTTCTCGCATTTGCTTTCTCTGTTCTTACTTGGGAATAAAAGAAAACTTAGTGGTAAGGCAAGAATATAATTGTTGATCTGTCTCACACACACACACACACACACACGGGGAAAAAAATGCCTTTAACGTTGCTAATATAAGAGGAAATAGTACAGTTATATAGCAGTTTCTTTTTCTCCCTTCACTTTTATTAATTTACTCTAGAAAAAAAAATGAAGATAAATAAAAGTAAAGTAAATTATGTAAAAAACTTGAAAAAAGAACAAACATAAGAGTGACTTTAGCACAACACCAGTGACACCACACCCTCACACCTCCTCCCTACACCTTCATACACCCTTAAAATCCAAATAAATGAATAAATAAATTAATAAATTCGATTAGCGACACCGACACAACGTCACAGGAACACAACTCGGCCTGTGATTGGCTGATTAATAGTGACGTCACAAAAATGGCGGCCTGTGATTGGCTTGGAGGTTGTGACGTCACCGCCCACAACAAGCAGCCATGTGTGTTTGTTGACATTATCTGCTGTACCTTCCATTTTACCCTCCCACTTCACCTGCCTGACTAATTAAACCCCCGGGGGCTCACCTGGGCATGAAGAGGAGGCCCTGGAGTACACACAGGGGGAAAATGGCCGCCAAATAAGAGGCCAGGAGGGAAAAATGGCGGCATGAATTAAGGAGTGCTAATTTTTACCAAGTTTCGGAAATGTCACTCAGATTTTATATTTTTCTGCCCACCGGGAAGAAACGCGCGGACTGGACCATGGAGGCTGCCACGGGGGAAAGGTAACCCATGGGGGAAGGCGAGGAGGGTGGGGGGCAGGGAGATGAGGGAGATAAAGGAAGCTGGGAGGTCAGGGAGATAGAAAGATTGGGAGATGAGGGAGGCTAGGAGGATTGGGAGGACAGGGAGATGAGTGAGGCTGGTAGATTAGGGATTTGAAGAAGGATTGAGAGGTGAGTGAGGCTGGGAGATTAGGCAAATGAGAAAAGATTGAGAGATGAGGGAGGCAGGGAGGACAGGGAGATGAGAGGCTAGGATGAAGATTGGGAGATGAGGGAGGGTGGGAGATTATGGACATGAGGAAGGATTGGGAGATGAGTGAGGCTGGGAGGACAGGGAGATGAGTGAGGCAGGGAGGACAGGGAGATGAGAGAAGCTAGGATGAAGATTGGGAGATGAGGGAGGGTGGGAGATTAGGAAAATGAAGAAGGATTGGGAGATGAGATAGGATGGGAGGGTTGGGAGATGAGTGATGGTGGGAGGGTTGGGAGATGAGTGGTGGTGGGAGGGGTATAAATATTTCCTGTCAGAAAACAAAAGTACAGATTGTTAGTGTGATCAAAGTCGTGCATGGATTGTCCCTGTGAGGAGAGTGACATTGTGTTTTGTTGTTTCAGAAGTAGTGCGGAGTGAGGTGGAGTGCAGCCCGTGTGTGTGTGTGTGTGTGTGTTGGTGCAGTGCTGGGGCCCTGGCACTCTGGCACCACTCACCAACAAGCCTCACCCAGACTCAGACTCTGCAGTAAACACCTGAACAGTACAACAGGTGGACGTGTCTCCCGCTACACTAAGGCCCTGGGGCGCTGTGTGTGTGTGTGTGTGTGTGTGTGTGTGTGTGTGTGTGTGTGTGTGTGTGTGAGGGGACAGACCAGAGAGATGTGCTGCCTCTCCTGTGCAGTGAAGGCAGGAGTGAGTGTGCAGACAGTGCAATGAGTGCAGCGCTGTGCTGCGGTGGCGGCGGCGGCAGTGTTGGAGCGTGACGGTGGCTTGACACAGCGCAGCGCAGCACAGCACATTGTGGCGCAGCAACATGAGCAGTGTGGGGGACAAGTACCGCCACTTCCTCAGCATGCACAGCCCCACCCAGGGTGGCGGCGGCGGCGGCTACCAGTGCAGCGAGTGTGGGGAGGTGTTCGCGGAGAGGGCCGGGCTGCTTGAGCACGGCCTGCACCACAGCGGGGACAAGCGGAACCTGTGCAACCTGTGCGGCAAGCAGTTCACCCGCAAGAGTGACCTGAGCCGCCACCTGCTGATCCACAGCGGCGAGAAGCGGTACAAGTGTGGCGAGTGCTGCAAGCTGTTCACCCGCACCAGCGATCTCAACCGCCACGTGCTGACCCACAGCGGCGAGAAGCGCCACATCTGTGGTGAGTGTGGCAAGCGCTTCACCCGCAAGAGTGACCTCAACCGCCACATCCTGGTGCACTCGGCGGACAAACGGTGCGAGTGTGGAGAGTGTGGCAAGCTGTTCGGCCGCGAGGAGAGCCTGCGCCTGCACATGAGTGTGCATGCCAGCGGGCGCAGGCACCAGTGTGAGGAGTGTGGGGAGCTGCTGCCCGACGCGGCCGCCCTGCGCGCCACCGCTTCCTGCACACCGGCGACAAGCCCCACAAGTGCGGTGGTTGCGACAAGCAGTTCACCCGCAAGAGTGACCTGAACCGGCACGCCTCTATGCACAGCGAGGAGCGGCGCTTCAAGTGTCCAGAGTGCAGCCAGCAGTTTGCCCACAAGAATGAGTTGAGCGGCCACATGCTGGTGCACTGCGCTGAGCGGAACTACAAGTGCCAGGAGTGCAGCAAGCGCTTCAACTGCAACTCCAAGCTGAAGCGCCACATGCTGGTGCACACCGGTGAGCGGCACTTCAAGTGTGAGGTGTGCGACAAGCGCTTCACGTGCAACTCCAAGCTCAAGCGACACATGCTGGTGCACAGCGGAGAGAAGAACTTCAAGTGCGACGAGTGTGACAAGTCCTTCAACTGCAACTCAAAGCTCAAGAGACATGTGTTTGTGCACGCCAACGCCACCACCGCTGCCACTGGTCGGCCCCGCGACAAGCAGGTGTGCGACGGCGGCTCCTTTGGCCCGGACTGCTCCTTCATCATGCCAGACGCGGTGAACGAGGTGTTTGTGATGCCCGGGGCTGTGGCCAACCACCAGGTGTTTGTCAAGGAGGAGGCACTGGAGGACTGTGTCTTTGTCAACAAGATACACTTCCAGTGACTCGCGGCCGTCCCTCCCCTCGCACTGTGCCGGCCGGCCCCACTATTTATTCCATGCCAGTGACACTCCACCACACCGCAGCCTGTGTGCTCCCCGGTGTGGCCGCCTCAGCCTCACTGCTCCCCACAGGCCGCACTTTAAAGCACCACAGTGTTGAGGGCAGGCTTGGTGGTGCCAGTCATCATTCTACAGTGACTTGGTGTTGAAGGGTGTTGTGATTCCAGCAATACTTCAACACCCACCAGTGAAAGGGATGACAGTTTTCAGCGCAAGTTTGGCGATTTTAGTGATAATCTTGACCACGAGGAGAAATGACAGTTTTCAAGGATGTTTTCACGATTGTAGCAACAGTTTGACTCCTGTGCAGAGTATTAAGTTTTCAAGTGGGTGTCTGTGATTCTTGTGATGATTTAAGTTTTCAAAGGTGTTCCTCATGACTGCAGTAACAGTTTGACAGGCTCCAGTGGAATGATCAAGTTTTCAAGGGTGTTCGTGATTAATTTAAAGAGAGGTTACTATATTTCAAGAGTGTATCCATGATTCTACCAGTAATTGAAGACCAGGATAAATTAATAGGTTCTCAAAGGGTGTTTTTAATCATTCTATTAATCTTAAGAGGCTGTAAAAGAACCTGCCACATTTTGATAAACATTTTAATGATTCCCATGAAAGTTGAACAAGTTTTCTACCTCACGGGAAGAAAATATAAAAAAACAAACAAAAAAAAAACACTCGCAAACCTGGCTTACCTTCCCTGCAGCCCTGGAAAGCAGAGAGAGAGAGAGAGAGAGAGAGAGAGAGAGAGTGTGTGTGTGTGAAAAATGGATAATCTTTGTGGGGTTGTGGAATTTATTGTAATGTTTAAAGTGAAATGAGATTTGTATGAATGTGGTTGTGATTGTGTGGAGCAGTGAATGTGAAATGAACAGAATGATGTGGTGGAATGAATGAGATGAACTAATGTAAAGGAATGAAGGACAGATGATTATGAAGAGGAATGAATGAATGAATAAATGTGGAAATGGAATGAAGAGAATGATGTGGTGGAATGAATGAGATGAAATAATGTAAAAAGAATGAAGGAGAGACAATTATTAAGAGGAGTGAATGAAAGAATGTGAGGATAGAATGAATGCAATAACATGTAAAGAAAGGAATGAATGAAAGAATGTGGGAATGACAATGAAAAAAAAAGACAAGATTATCCAGAAAAATGAAAGAAAAATAAGATGCAGTAGAGGAAAAGAATGAGAAAAATGAGAAAAAAAGTGAAGGAATGAGATGAGAGGAGGAGGAGGCTGTACAAATATTGTGGTCCATTTTGTAGTGTAAGAGAGTGGAGGAGGTGGAAATGGTTGACTGGCGGAAGAAAGACTAGACAGCTCTGTGTGTGTGTGTGTGTGTTTTTTTTTTTTTCCCATTTCCTTTATTACAAGTCTGTTTTTCTGTCCCTGATAAATGAAAAAGGGAAATAATCGAGTAAAATATAAACAGATTGAGAAATAAACCTATGTATTTTGATGAGTGAGTGTTAATATTGAAAAAAAAAAAAAAAAAGGAGAGAAATTGGTGATTGAAAAGGTGGATGAGAAATTAATTTGTTCTTTTTGACGAGTGCATTTATATTGAAAAAAAAGAGAAGGAGAAAGAGAAAAAGAAAGACTAGTGGCTGAAAAGGTGGATGAGAAATTAACTGATTGATTTTGACGAGTGAGCGTTAATCTTAAAAAAAAAGGAGAAGGAAAAGAAGAAGAAAAAACTGATGATTGAAAAAAAAAGGAAAAACAATAAACGGATTAATTTTGACCAGTGTTTATATTGAAAAAAAAAAGGAAAAGAAGAGAGAGAGAGAGAGAGAGAAAGGCTGGTGAAAGAGAGAGAGCTTGAATGAAAACAGAGAAATAAGGTGAGAGTTTTCATACCATAAAAAGGAGAAAAGATTGGTGACGAATACAGAGAAGCTTTAAACTAATATGAAAAGAGAGAAAGCTTGAATGAAAACAGAAAAATAAGCTGAGTTTTCTTAGCACAAAAAGGAGAAAGATTGAAGAATACAAACAGACAAGCTTTAAACTAATCATCTTTTCTGTTAAAGTGCAAAACAAGAGAGAGAGAGAGAGCTGGTGATTGAAAACAGAGAGAAAGCTTGAATGAATAACAAAAAAGCATATCTAACAAATGAGCATTTTTCATTTAGTGCAAAAAAAGAGATTGGTGAAGAATAGAAAGAGAGAAGCTTAAACTAACAACCTTTTCCGATAGTGGTGATTGAAAACAGACAGCTTGAATGAAAAGAGAAAAATAAGCTTAATCAACAAGTCCTCTTCCATTCAGTGCAAAAAATAAATGGAGAACTGGAGTGGATTAAAAAATGTAGAACGGAATGGCAATAAAAGCTTACTTAATGAGCTTTTCTTTAGTGCAAAGGAGAGCTTGGCGATTGAAAAAACTGAGAAAGCTTGAATGAAAAAGAGAAAATAAGCTTAATTGTAGATGCTTGAATGGAATGGCAAAAAAAGCTTAAGCGACAAGTTTTAATTTAGAGCAATGGAGAGTTCTTGGCAATTGAAAAATAGAGAAAGCTTGAATGAAAAAGAGAAAAATAAGCTTAATTGTAGATGCTTGAATGGAATGGCAAAAAAAGCTTAAGTGACGAGTTTTAACTTAGTGCAAAGGATAGGTTGGTGATTGAAAAAGCAGAAAGCTTGAATGAAAAAGAGAGAAATAAGCTTAATTGTAGATGCTGGAATGGAGTCTCAGAAAAAGTTTACCTAATGAGTTTTTATTTGGAGCAAATGAGAGGTTGGCAATTGAAATACAGAGAAAGCTTGAATGAAAAGAAGAATAAGCTTAATTGTAGATGTTGGAATGGAGTGGCAAAAAAAGCTTACCTGACAATTTTTATTTAGTGCTAAGGAGAACTTGGTGATTGAAAAACAGAAAAATAAGCATAATTGTAGATGCTTGAATGGAATGGCAAAAAAAAGCTTAAGTGATGAGTTTTTATTGAGAGCAAAGGAAAGTTCTTGGCAATTGAAATAGAGAAAGCTTGAATGAAGAGAGAAATAAGCTTAATTGTAGATGCTGGAATGGAGTGGCAAATAAAGCTTACCTGATGAGTTTTCATTTAGAGCAAAGAAGAGTGCTTGGTGATTGAAAATCAGAGAAAGCTTGAATGAAAAGAGAAATAAGCTTAATTGTAGATGCTGGAATAGTGAAAAAGCTTACCTGACAAGTTTTTATTTAGTGCAAAGGAGAAACAGAGAAAGCTTGAATGAAAAAGAGAAATAAGCTTAATTGTAGATGCTGGAATGGAATGGCAAAAAAAGCTTACCTAATGAGTTTTTATTTAGTGCAAAGGAGAGTGCTTGGTGATTGAAAAACAGAGAAAGCTTGAATGAAAAAGAGAGAAATAAGCTTAATTGTAGATGCTGGAATGGAAAAGAACTTACCTGTCAAGTTTTTATTTAGAGGAAAAGGCAAGATTAGTGATTGAAAACTTTTGATACTGAAATGAAGTCAATGTAAAAATGAACGACTTATTTAGACGACAACTCTGTTTAGTGAAGAAGGGAAGAGATTGGGGAGAAATAATTAAACTAACACATAAACACTGCAGCAAATACTTAAGTTTCTCTCAATGGCTGTCTGGCGCCCTCCCCATAAAAAAAAAAAAAAAATAAGAGAAAGGAACGCATCGCTGTTTAGTGCAAAAGGGAAAAGATTAGTAAGAAAACCGCTGAACATGGCAGCAAATACTTAGTGATCTTGTGGCTGCCTGGCACTCTCCCCGTAAAGAAAGAAGAAAGTGGAGATAAGAGGAATAAGGAAATGAAAACCTTATCAAGTATTTAGTGCAGAAGGGAAACAATTAGTGGGGGAATAACACATGAACACTGCAGCACTCAAGTTACTCAGTGTTCTACCTTGTGCTTTCCCCATAAAGAAAAAAAAAATGAAGATGAACAAGGAAATGAAAACACAGTGTTATTGGGTGAAAAAGGGAAGAGATTGAGGAGAAAAAAATAGTAAATGAACACTTGAGCAAATATTTAAGTGACTCCGATGGCTGTCTGACACTCTCCATAAAGAAAACGAAAGTAAAAAATAGAAGAACGAGGAAATTTAAGCTCTCCTTCAACTAACACACCTCTTATTTAGTGCAAAAGAGAAGAGATTGGGGAGAATTTGCATGAACACTTGAGCAAATATATAAGTGACTCCGATGGCTGTCTGACACTCTCCATAAAGAAAACAAAAATAAAAATAGAGGAAGAAGGAAATTTAAGCTCTCCTTCAACTAATACATCTCTTATTTAGTGCAACAAGGAGTAGATTGAGGAGAAATAACACATGAACACTGCAGCAAAGACTTAAATTTACCCTTGTGTTCTGCCTGGTGCTCTCCTTATTAAGAAAGTGAAAAATAGAGGAGGAAGGAAACGAAATGTCTTGAAGTATCTTGAAATATGTACTCTATCTAATAAATTGCCGTGATAAGTCCAGGTGTGAGGCTGAATGAAAAACAAAGGAAGAAGGAAATTAAACTCCCCCCTTGAAGTACTTTGAAATACGTACTCAACCCCTTAAATTGCTGTAAAAAATGTCAAGTGGCGCCCAACTGCTCTCCCAAAATTAAAAATAAGAGGAAAAAGGAAATAAAAACCCTCCTTAAAGAACCTTAAAATATGTACTGTACCCCACAAATTGCTTTAAAAAATGTCGTAGTGCCCGAAACACTCGTAAAGTGCAAAGGAACAATGAAATTAACCCCCCCCCCTTGAAGAACCTAGAAATATGTACTATACCCCACAAATTGCTGTAAAAATGTCAAGTGGTGCCCCAAATGGTCTCGTAAAGTGCAAAGGTACAAGGAATTTAAGCCACGCCCTTGAAGAACCTTGACACACTTACCCGAGCCCAGAAAATCCCATAGAAAAGCCAAATTTATATAAAAAATGCAAAGGTGACACAAGACAGTAAGGGAAGCTGCCAGGGGTCACCAGGTCTGTACGTGACATTACCTGTTGTGAACGAGAGGTGAACGGTGGTGCCGAAACATATGAGTGACCTGACCTGACCTGACCTAGTAATGGCAAATGAAAAAAAATAAACGCTAATTGACTTTCGTGATGCAAAATGAAAGAAATAAACAAAACAGTCTGGGTATTCATTAAAAGCATACCACTGCAGTATACCTGAGTGTAAATATACATACATACATACATACACTATATTACTACTACTACTACTACTGTAAGTGATGCTTTGAAGTAACTTGAAGTGTACTCCTGTGTATTACTGCAATGTCCAACTCAAGACATCAATGTAGTGTGTGTTACAATGCCATGTTAACTATTTAAGAGGGGTGTGTGTATGTGTGTGTGTGTGTGTGTGTGTGTGTGTGTGTGTGTGTGTGTGTGTGTGTGTGTGTGTGTCTGTGTGGCCATTGGGTGTCTCTCAGTATAGTGCTGCTGCTGCTGCTGCCACTACCCTGGCAATACAGTAATACAGTGTTGCAATCTGGAGGTTGTGTTTTGTACCCTCTGTGTGTTTGTGTGTGTGTGTGTGTGTGTGTGTGTGTGAGAGAGAGAGAGAGAGAGAGAGAGAACCATCTTCCAACACAACCCCAACAACAGATGATAAGGAAAAGATAAGACACCAAACAATACAAAAAGAAAAAAACACAAAAGAGAGAGAAAAAGAGAGAGAGAGAGAGAGAGAGAGAGAGAGAGAGAGAGAGAGAGAGAGGAAAATTCAATAGAAATGTTTACCGTGTCAGCACTGGACTTGAAAAAATAAATAAAAAAAAAAAAAAATAATAATGACAACTCTCCCTATAAACAAACAAACACTCTCTCTATCGTATCACTTTATTAATCCTTCGCCTTTACACTACTGCGGCAAAAAACAAGCGCAGGAGAAAGGCAGAAGCACTCACACCACCTCCACAATATGTACAATGAGACAGTCGGTCCGAGAGGGAGTGAAACAAACCAAGATATGTGTCAAAAACATCAAAACATCCTGAGGTAACTGAAATTCATCGGTAAAAATGTTCTCTGAGATTGAGGAATGACCAAAAATGAGAGAGAAGTGAGATTTAAGCAAGATATTCAGGTTTAAAGAAAGAGATGAGTGAGATACAGTAAGATATTCAGGTTGAGACATTCTGCTTGATTTATTGATGTTCTCTGAGATTGAGGAATGAGAAAGAGAGAATAAGTAATATAGTCTTTTTAAAATCATGAGAGAGGAATGACAGTGCAGAAAGACAAAAAAAAAAAAAATAAACGAAAGAGAGAGAGAAAGAAAGAGAAAAAAAAACTAGAATATCCAAGTTTATCCAGAAAGAACCGAATTACATCTCTTTAAAAACCACGAGAGTGCGGAATGATAAAAATAAACGACAGAGAGAGAGAGAGAGAGAGAGATAAGAGAGAGAGATTAATTCAACACCCTCCATTCACTCTTTCTTGGGAGGGAAGGCCATGGAGAAATAGAACTTGAAGCACATGAACAGCCCAATGCCAGACACTCCCAAGGTGGAGAGGAAGAGGAGGTTGTCCATCACTCCGCCTTCAAGTGGATCGGGAGGCCATTGTCAATCTGCGGAGGAAGAGAAAGCTTGTTTGTGGTGGTTCTTGGCGGATTGGGTTGGTTTGAGGTGTTTTGAGGGTATTTTAGGGGTGTTTTAGGTGTTTTCGGGGTGTTTTAAGGTGTTTTAGGGTGTTTTGGGGGGTGTTTTAAGCTGGTTGGGGGTGTTTTGGGGTGGCTGGGGGTGTTTTTTTTTTTTCAGGGTTCTAGTGACAGGTTAATGAGAGAAGAGCACCAGGTAAGAGTTAATGAGATTCCTGCCTCACCTGGAACTCCTTCATGGTGGAACGCAGCTTGTTGTAGCCTGGGTGGGTCTCGGAGCGGGCCGTGCGGGTGGTGGTGGTGGCCAGGGTGCGGATAAGAGCCTGCCGGGGAAGGAATAAAATAAATGAATGTAAATAAAGAATAACGGATAAAATAAATGAACAGCGATAGAAGAGAAGGAATAAAATGACAAGAAAGAAATAAAGGAGTAGAAATAAAAAGGAAGTAATAAAATGGAATGAAAATAAAAAAGGAAGGGATAAAATTAATGAATAGGAATAATGGGAGAAAGGAATAAAATAAGTGAATAAAAGAGGAAAGAAGGAATAAAGTGAATGTAAACAGAAGGGAAGAGGGGATGAAATAAATAGAAGGAAGAAGAGATTAAATAAATATAAGTAACAGGGAAAAAAGGGTAAAATTAATAGAAAAAAAAAATGAAATAAATAGAAATAGAAGGAATAAAATAAATGAATAGAAAGGAAGAAGGGATAAAATAAATCAATATAAAGGAAGGGATAAAATATATAGAAATAGAAAATAAAAAGGAATAAAATAAATGAATAGAAATAGCACAAAATAAAATAAAATAAAGGAATATCTAAATAAAAAAAATAAATTAACAGAAATACAACAAATATAAAATAAATGATTAAAATAAATAAAGGAATATCTAATAAAAAAAGAATGAATAAAACAAAGAATAAATGCATTAATTTTGCGGAAGGAAGAATTTGTGACGACCTCAGTGGATTTTGTGCTGTATTTCAGGTGAGTAAGGTGAATTAAATGAAGGAACCTATCCTAACCAAACCCACCCTAACCTTGAACTATCTTAACCTACCCTAACTATCTTAACCTACCCTAACTTAACCTGACCTATATCAACCTATCTTAACCTAATCTTATCTGATCTAACCTGACCTATGTTAATCTAACCTAACCTAACCTAACCTAGCCTGATCTATCTGAGCCTAACCTAGCCTAAAGAATAAAAAAAATTGAATAGATATAGAAAGGAAGAAGAAATAAAACAAATAAATGGAAATAGAAATAATAATAAAGTTTGTGAGAGTAAAATTTGTAATAACTTCAGTAGATTTTTCTGTTGTATTAAGTAAGGTGAATTAAATGAAGGAACCTAACCTGACCTATTTTAACCTACCCTAACCAAAGCCACCCTAACATGACCTATCTTAACCTAATCTACCTTTATCTTACCCTAACTTTGCTGATATCACTGCAGTTTCAACCGGTACACCACACGTAACTCTACACATTCTCAAAATCCAGGTCACACTTCTACCACCATTTCTAACCCCATTTTACCCTACAGGAAAATGGGTTTAGGTTAGGTTATGTATGATTTCTCCATCCTAAAACCCCTATTTCCCAGGAGGTCCCCAAGCTTGTTAGACATAGGGAAAAAGAAATACAAGATAAGGTATATTAGTTCAAACTGCAAATTTACCAAACGTAGCTTAAGATATCCCACCCTAACCTAACTTGACCTATTTCAACCTATCTCTACCTTAACCTAACCAAGCTCCATCAATCTAAACCTAACTAAATCTAGCGTAAACAAATTAAAGACAGAGAAGAAACAGACTAATAAAAAAAAATAATAAATACGGTTTTTAGTTAACTATTGTGTAATAATCTCAACGAAGCAATTAATTCCTTTTTATTGATCCTGATGATGTACAAAATCGAATAACAAAGCCTGAGACACCACACACCACAAAGGCACCACAAATAAACCCACGGGGAGAAAATAGAGAACTTGACCCAATCAGCTGATCCAAAACAACATTGCGTCATCGACATCACACCCTCTATTCTGACCAAAATGGCGCCTTTCTCTGCAGATATCTCACTGTTTTCTCACTCTATTTAGCTTATGTGTTTGTTTGATGTGGTGTATGTGGTTTAAATAGTTCCATGTGGCCTTACCCGGGAGCAGTTCATCTTGCCGGCTTGTCTGTGTGTCTCTCTCTCTCAAGATGGTGGTCGGCGGATGAATAATTATGGATCTTCATTTCATTTTTGTCTACTTATTTTTTTTACGCATGAATGGCGCAGTTTTGGGCAGAAAAATAAATGAAAAATTAGTCTTGTTACTTTTCTGGGGATTAAAGTGAGGTTAAAGTGATGATTCAGAAATTGGGTTATTTATTACTGTCTGAATGGGTGAAAAAGGAAATATGGATAAAGGGGAAATGAAGGAATGAAGGAAAGGAGAGTATAGAAAGGACAAATCTGGTCAGAAAAATAAATTAAATATTAGTCTTGTTACTTTTTCTGGCTTTAAAGTGAGATTAAAGCGGTTATTCAGATATTGGGTTACATATTACTACCTGAATGGGTGAAAAGGAAAGATAGAAAAGAGGAAATAATAAAAGAATGAAGGAAATAAAAGAAAATAAAGGAATGGAAAGATAGAAGGAAAGATAATGGCAAAGAAAATAAAAAAAAAAAAAAAACAGGGAAGGGTTGGCAGTACTGCGTGTTTACAAAATTTGGCGGGTAACAAGTGGGAGGGAGAGACAGACAGGAATCCACAATTTCATCCTTTTTTGAGTCATGGACGGTGTGTATCTTTAGTGAATGGTGCTAATTAGTTGACCCAGCGCCAAGACACCTGCCTGTACACCTGTGGAGGCTGACAGGTATGTAGCACCCCTGGAACTGTGTATATGTGTCCGTGCAGTTGTGTGTAAGTGTGTCTTCATATTTTAGGTGTGTGTGTGTCCGTGCAGATGTGTATAAGTGTGTTTCCATATTTTAGGTGTGTCCGTGCAGGTGTGTAGGCGTGCCCATCATATTTTAGGTGTTATTAGAAGCATTCCCTGTGTAATTTTCCCCTTGGGGCCCCTGGGGGAACCTTAGGACACCACTGGGATTACTTAAGGCTCGTAACATTATTATTTTTTAGTATTCAGTAGTAAAGATGGTCAGTCAGTTTAATTTATTTAGTTTTACCATCACTAGATCAGTCAGGCGCCATAGTTATTCATTATTCTTGTTGTTGCCTCTCTGTTCGGTCATTTTGTTTTATTTTTAGAAGTTTTACTCTTACTTTTATTTATTATTAGGCACGCTGGCTGGCATTGATTTTATTGATGTCACTATTTCTATCAGTTATCACAAATTCATCACCTTTTTTTTTTTCTTTTTTTTCTTTCTCTTCCAACCCCTCATCACCACCACCTCCTCCTCTTCTTCTTCCTCTTCCTTTCCTCACTCCTTTCTCTTCCACTACCATCACCACCTCTTCTTCTTTTTCCTCCTCCTCCTCTTCCTTTCCATCACTACTTTCCCATCTTCTTCCTTTTCCTATCCACCACTACCTCCTCCTCCTCCTCTTCTTCCTCTTCCACCATCATCACCACCTCTTCTTCTTCCTTTCTACCCTTCCTTTCCATCTTTCCTTGCCACCACCATCATCACCATCTCCTCCTCTTCCTCCACCACTATCACCACCACCACCACCTACAGAGAGCACCAGCACCATGGGGTCAGAGAGCTTGGTGACCTTCTGGCAGTCAATCATTGGTGACCGGGGCATGCAGGACCAGCTGAGGACCGCCATGGGGGTGCCAGACGTGGAGGAGAGAGCCTTGGCACTCCTCTCCCGTACCCTCTTCCTGCTTGTCATGGGTGAGAGAGAGAGAGAGAGTAACTGAAATTTTAATATGTGCATAAATTAAGTGAGAGAGAGAGAGAGAGAGAGAGATTTCAATATGCACATAAATTAGTAGTGAAATAATGAAATTAAATACAAAATAAATAAGTAGATAAAATAAAGAATGAGATTGAATAAGAGAAAAAAAGATAGATAAATAATGAATAATGAAATAAAAATAATAAATTGAAAAAAATATAAATCAACAAATATGCTGTCAAATAATGAAATAAAAATAAATAATAATAAATAAAAAATCAACTCTTTTAGGGGACTGGCAATCAAGTGGGCCTTTTTAAATGTTTTCCTCCCCTTGGCCAGCTTGCATAAAAAAAAAAAAAATAAATAAATATATAAAAAAAAAAAAAAAGCTTCCTTGATAATTTAATAAGAGATAAACTTGAACCAAACTTTCATTCCCTTCACTGTAGAGATCAAATTTGAGCGAGACGAGGCGCAGAGGAAGACGGGAAGCATTGAGGAGGTGTTGGGCAGCTGTGACTCCTGCTGGGGAAGATGGTGGCCGAGGGACTGGCAGGCAACACTAGTGACGCAACACTACAAGATCTCAAGGCTAAAGATGGAGAAAGATCACCTCACAAGCAAATATTGAAGGATAATGGGACAAAAACGCTTCTCAGACTTCCATTTTTTGAGGATAAGGATGAAACACAACTTCACGAACCTCTCACGGACAAACGCAACACAAAAACGTCTCACGAATCACAAACCGTCAAGGGGAAAGATGCAAAAACACACCAAATTTGTGAGGATAAAGATGGCGGAGACAAAACGCTTCTCAAACTTCCATATTTCGAGGACAAAGACGAAACACAACTTCACGAACCTCTCAAGGACAAACGCAACACAAAAACAACCCACGAATCACAAACCGTCAAGGAGAAACACAAAAAAACACATCGGGACAAACACATCAAAACAAACACCATTTCTGACTACCACAGTGGTGAGACAGACATCCACAGGGGAGGAACAGAAGAGAACCCTTACACTGGAGGAACCACAGGGAGAAAAAAGCAAAAAATTTACCCTAACACAACTTTAAAACCCAAAAGCACATCACATAGAGACATTTTGGTTCCAGGGACACCAGGAACCATGGACATAGTAGGCAATAACTCTATGAATGGTGAATTAGAAGGCACAGAAGAGGCTTTCGTTACACAGAGACAATATGTGCCAGAGTCAGTGTTCATAGATGAGTTTAAAGCACAAGACATGACGGATATTTTTGAAGACTGTTACGAAGATGTCACCTCATGCACACAGACTGGTGCTTTCATCCCTGCGACTGAGTGCTGGGATGGTGACAAGGCCTCAGATAATGTGAAGGATAAAGACAACAAACAAGGGCACACTTACTCGGGAAGTTTGAGTAGAGGGTACAAGCGAAATGAAAGTAACACGCGTCACTCAAAATACAAGGAAAAGTGTGAGGAAAATGAGGCTTCACCAGGAAAACGAATGGAGAGGTGTAAGGAAAACGAGCAGCCTGCAGGAAAACACACAGAAATGTATGAGGAAAACAAAGACAGCCATGCACAGTCGGCCAAACATGATGAGGAAAATTATAAGAGAAAACACAAAATAAAAACAGATGAAGAGAAAAATCTTGGTGCACAGGGGAGAGAGAAAGGAAAGGTGACACAGATGCTTGGTGATGTGTACACAGAAGATGTCATGGTGGTGAGTGACATTGCCTTCAGCTCACCAAGAAAAGAATGCTTGTTTAAATCACCAGGTAAAAATGGTGCTTTTGTGTCACCAGGCAAGGAAGGGAGGTTTAGATCAAGGAATAATGGCAGATCACCAGGAAGGGAGAAGAATAGCATCTTTCTATCACCAGGACGGGATGACAAGACTCTCAGATCAAGGCGAGAGAGAGAGCGCAACAAATCACCAGGAGAGAAAAATATCTTTCAATCACCAAGACACCAAGACACTGGATCACCAAGGAGAGAGAGAGACACTGCCAATAGAAACACACCAAGAAAGACAAACACTCACACATCACCACACCACCACAGCACTTCACCAAGCAAGACACCAAAGAAAACGGACATCAGCACTCCAGAGGGCAGCCCAGTGCTTGGTAAGACTGGAAGAGGCAGCCGACAGAAGCACCAATCGCGCAGCACCACTGGGGTCACCAAGCACCAGTCACCAGGCACCCCAGCACCCCAGACCAGCACTCCAGTTAGACGGCTTATCCTGGGGGACACTCAGATCACCCCCAGTGGGAAAGAGAGTATAGCATGTTTTTCACCAGTAATCAATGCTAATGATGAAGCAAATGAAGCAAATTGTGAAGAAGGAAGAAAAATGGATCTAAGGGGAAGAGGAGGAGGAAAAATAGATACAGGAAAAGAAGAAAGGGAAAAAACTGATTCTGGAAGAGGAGGAGAAATAGAAGGTAAAACAGAAACAGGAGGAGGAGGAGGAGGAAGAAGAAAAGCAAGCACAGAAGGAGGAAAAACAGAAACAGGAGGAGGAAAAAGAGATTCAGAAGGAGAAAAAATTGAAGCAGTAGAAGGAAAAGGAGGAAAAAAAGGAGAAAAAACAGAAAAAGGAGAAGTAGGAGGAGAAAAAGGAGGAAAAATAGAACTAGAAAGAGGAAAAACAAGCACAGGAGGAAAATCAGGAACAGGAGGAAGAAACAGGAGAAGGAATAGAAAGAGGAAAAGGAGGAAAAACAAGCACAGGAGGAGGAAAAAGAACTCTATCAAGAACAAACACCACCACCACCACCACCTCCTCCTCCTCCTCCTCCTCTGTACCAACACGTAAACTGTCCTTGAGAAGACACCACACCACTGACAGTCGGCAGGTGGAGAGGACAGGTGGAACAGGTGGACTTAGACACCCCCAGCTCCACGTGACACCCCCAGACCCCCACAGGAAGCCAGAGTACCGCCAAACTACAGTGGACGATTTTCTCAGCTCAAAGAAAACGGGAGGTGTGAAGGATGAGTACTGGTGGTGCTGGTGGTGGTGTCAGACATCAATAATTTCCACTGTAACCTCTTAAAATCCCAGTAACTTCCACTACACCCTTGAAAACACCAATAACTTCCACTACATCTTTGAAAACACCAATAGCTTCCACTACACCCTTGAAAATACCAATAACTTCCACTACATTGTTGAAAACACCAATAGCTTCCACTACAACCCTTGAAAATCACCAAAACTTCCACTACACCTTTGAAAACCCCAATAACTTCCACTACAACCCTTGAAAAACACCAATAACTTCCACTACAGCCTTCCCATATCAAAGAACAAAGCACCAGAATGATTTAAAACACCTGTGAAGTTTCCTGGTGATAATTTTCTTCACTTCTTCAGGAGGGGAAGTAAGGAGAGTGTTCCTTGACGATGATGAGGCCTTCAGAATAGCGGTGAAGGAATCTCTGCAGCTGAAGGCTCTGACGGACATGGGAAGACAGCTCGACCAGGAGGAGATGAAGGAGGGGGAGGGAAAGGAGGTAAAGGAAGACGACAGAACCATTACCAATCCTAGTTTAGTGAGTTTTATTATTGCTAATCCTACCATTATGAAACGCTCTTCACACAGGAACCATCGCAAGGCCTCACGCACACACACACACACACACACACACCAAAATATAAAGTAATAATGAAAACAAGGTAAAAAAATGGCAATTTATGAAATGCTCTTCACACAGGAACCATCGCAAGGCCTCACACACACTTGGGCACCAAACGAGAGTCCTGTAAAGCTGCCCAACCTCCGCCCAGCCCACGCCAGCCCCACACCAGCCCCGACAACACCCAGAACTGCAAAGGAAGGAAGGAAAGCAAGGCAGAGTGTTAAGAGGAAGATAATTCATGATAAAGAGGAAGGATTGGAGGAAGAGGTTGCAGGGGTGTCTAAGAGGAAGAAGGAGGAGGAGGAGGAGGAAGAGGAGGAGGAGGAGGAAGAGGTGTCCTTCGTCTCCGCTCTAGAGAAAGTGGAGGAAAATGTCTCGCCGAGTAAAGACGGAGGGAGGAAAATTAGAAGACCGTTTTATGACAGGTATTTTTTTTTCCTCTTTCTCTTTTTTTCTCTCTTTTTGTGTTGGTCTCCTCTTCTCTCTCTTTTTTTTTTTTATTATCTGTTCTCTCATCTCTTCTTTTTCTTTCTTCTTTTTATCTTTATCTCTTCTCTCTTCTTTTGTTTCTTTTCATCTTTTTTATTTCCTTTTCTCTCTCTTTTCTCCTTTTCTTCTTTCCTTATTTCATTTTTGTTTGGTGATATAAAAGAAAACGACATAAGATTTGCATACTGTTCTCTCTCTCTCTCTCTCTCTCTCTCTCTCTCTCTCTCTCTCTCTCTCTCTCTCTCATCCTTCTCACTTCTTCCTCTCCCTTCTCCTTTCTCCCTCTTCCTCTCATCTTTATCTCTTATTCCTCTCCTTTCTCCCTCTTTCTTCTCACTCATTTTTCCTCATCCATCTGTCTTCTTTTCCGTCATCTCTCCTCCTTTCTCCCTCTCTATTCTCTTTTCCTTTACCTCTTCCTCACCTCTCTCCCTTGTCGCATTCCCTCTCATCTCTCTCTCATCTTCTCCTTTCTTCCTCTCCTCCATCTCCCTCATCCTTCTCCCCACTCTTTCTCTCTCCTCCTTCATCCTCCTCCCCACTCACTCTCCCTCTCCTCTCCCGCAGTTTCGACACTCTCCCGCAGAAGGAGGCGGTGAAGTTTGCCCACCAGGGGGAGGTCGTGAGAGGGAGGGGCGCCAGGAAGCAGTTAGAGGGGTGGTCGTGTAAACAGTGCCGAGAGTTTTATGAGAAAGCGGGCAACTCGACGCAAGAAGTAAAGGTTTGTACTTGTTGTTGTTGTTGTTGTTGTTTATATTTGATTTATAGGTTTGTTTGTTTTTTGTTGTTTTTAATTTTTCTTTCGTTTTTTTTTTCCTTTCTTCGATTTTCTTTCTTTTTATTCTTTCTATTTTTCTCCCTCATTTTTTTTTTTTTTTTTTTATTCTGATTTTTTTTTTATTCTCTTTTCTTTTGTTATTTTCTTCTTTTTCTTCTTTCCATTCTTTAAAATTTTCTCACTTTTTTTTTCCTATTTCTGTCTTTCTTTTCTCTCGCTTTTCTCTTCTTTATCTCTTATCCTTTCCTTTCTTTCTATCTATCTATCCTTCTTTCCTCCTTTCTATCTATCCTTCTTTTCTTTTCTTCCTTCCTTCCTTCCTTCCTTCTTTTCTCCTTTCTATCTATCCTTTTCTTTCTGTCTATCCTTCCCTCCCTTCCTTTTCTTCCTTCCCTCCCTTTCCTTCCTTCCTTCCTTCCTCCTTCCTTCCTTCCTTCCTTCCTTCCTTCCTTCCTTCCTTCCTTCCTTCCTTCTCTCCACCACAGGAATTAATGAACAAGTGCTCTCGTCACCGCAGTAAATACAAACCACTATCAAACACCCCTGAGGGATTCTGGAACCCTTTCTTTGATCCCTGAGCCTCCCTGGGTGTGTGTGTGTGTGTGTGTGTGTGTGTGTGTGTGTGTGTGTGTGTGTGTGTGTGTGTGTGTGTGTGTGTGTGTGTGTGTGTGTGTGTGTGTGTGTGTGTGTGTGAAAATAAAAAGTGCTAGGAAAGGAAAGCATTGTTGTTTAAAAAGAAATATATTTTGCTTTGTTTTTCTATGCTTGTTTTGAAAATTTTCCTGAGTTTTCTTTTTTTTTGTCTCGCTGGAAATTGGAAAGAAAACGGGAGTCAAGATGAATTTCAAACACTATTGCCAAACATTTTAAACATTTTTCTACATTATCTGGGCACCATAAACATTCAAGATTACTTTTCAATTCAATTCCCAGTCACCAGTTTCATTTATTTAATTTTTTTTCTTTCTTTTCATTCACAACTTTTATCATTTCAATCTTAAAAATGTTCCCTAAATTATAGAAGCTCAATTGATTTTCTTCTGATTTTTTATTATTATTTTTTTTTTTATGGCTCTGTGTTACATTTATACCAAAACTTTTTACACATTATTTTTATTATCAAAGTTACAATCTCTCTCTCTCTCTCTCTCTCTCTCTCTCTCTCTTGGATGCTCACTGTAAGATTTCATTCATTTTGTATTGTGAATGATAAATAAGGAAAAAGAAATGAGAGAGAGAGAGAAGAGGAAGGAAGGGAAGGAATGCTAATAACACACACACACACACACACACACACACACACACACACACACACACACACACACACACACACACACACACACACACACACACACGTTCACCTGCCAAGCCTCATAAACATGGCATGCTTACACACAGGGCTGTCGTGTGGGAGATACTTGTCGTAGAAGTTAGACAGAAATTCCTCCACTTTGAACCCGAACTGCTGGTACAGGATGAGCGCAGGATTGGTTGCCGACACATGCAGGGTCACGTCCTTCCCGGGGCATGTCTGTGCAGGTCAAGGAAGGTCATACTATTTATTTAAGGGTTTTTGTCTTGTTAATCTGTCTCCTTGTATTCAAGACATTTATCCCTTTTTTTTTTGGCTAACTCTTTCAGACCTGTAAGGGAACTGGCAAATAAGTAGGCCTTGTTTTTTATTATTTTTGTTGCCTTTAGTCAAGTTTCCCTGTCTTACACTAAAAAAACTATTATTATCACTATTTTACTACCCTCAAAAATAAATAAATAAAATATAATAAAAAAAAAAATAAAAGATCTAACTGTAACCCTGAAGTGAAGTTACCCTCTACACACACACACACACACACACACACACAGAGACAACCCCTGGTAACACTGACGGAGGATGGAGATAGACGAACAAGAGGACACAACAAGATCATGAAAAGACAGTGTTTGAGGGACATTAAAAAGCTCAGTTTTCCACACAGGACGGTGGACATCTGGAACAGCTTAAGTGGAGAGATTGTCCCACCAGAAAGTGTCCACAAATTTAACCCCTTCAGTACCGGGATGCATTTTTACCTTGAAATTTGTGTATGAAGATTTTATTAACATTAGGAAGGATCTATGGTGGTCAGAAGTTTAATGGCTAGAGTCTTCACTATTTTAATCCCCCACATAAGTTTCTAAAGCTGTATAAAATCACCAAATAGTCACCAGAATGAATAGGGAAACACGTCATGCTACTGAAAGGGATAAGGAAAAGTTGGATAAAAGTAGATATGGATACAGGTCACTAGGAGCCCCCAGCCCTAGTTCAACCCTGTACCATACAACTAGGTAACCATTAAACACACCTGGATTAAGTGGTACAGGAGAAAAGTAGCAATTCCAGCCCTTCTCCACTCAGGGTGCACCAGCAGGAAGGAAAGGTACGCCTCATTGTACCCTGTGTCCGGCACCACCACCCCGAACCCCACCACCAGGCGACGGTACAGCACGACACAGGTGTGGTCCGGGTACTGCAGCACCTCTGACACTGTGAGGAGGTGGGACATAAAGAGACAGGTGACATATACTACAATTTTTCATCGATTTCTCACTTCTAAATGCTCATAAACGCTTCAAGGAATGAGAAAATACGGAAAACAAGCAGAAAATTTACCATATTACAACAGAAACTACAATTTTTCACTCATTTCTCACTTCTAAATGCTCACAAACACTACAAGGAATGAGAAAATATAGAAAATTAGCGTATTACAACAGAAACTACAATTTTTCACCTATTTCTCACTTGTACACGCTCGTAAACACTTCAAAGACAAGCGATATGAATGACTACAAAATAAATGGATACAGGAACCTGAAAACACAGAAACAGGCAGAAAATTTAGCGTATAACAACAGAAACTACAATTTTTCACCCATTTCTCACTTGTAGATGCTCGTAAACACCTTAAGGAAAGAGAAAGTACAGAAAAGAAGCAGAAAATTTAGCGTATAACAAGAGAAACTACAATTTTTCACCCATTTTTCACTTCTAGACACTTGTAAACACTTCAAACACAGCGATATGAGTGGATACAAATTAAGAGTACTTACAGTCAATCCCAGGCCAGAAGAAGTGTCTAGCCAGCTGGTTCATGGCTGGGATGTGTTTGGCAGTGACGTAGCAAAAGTCAATGGGTGCCGACGGGGGGGACATCCAGCCCGGCTCCCGCTGGTGGTGGCTCGACACAATCTCTCGTAAAAGTCGTAGCTTCAGCGGGAGACACTCAAAATCACGTCTGATGAACGGCTTAAGGTACCTGTGTGTGTGTGTGTGTGTGTGTGTGTGTGTGTGTGTGTGTGAATAGAATGTCAAAGGAAAAAAAATAGTTAATTGGTGATGTTACAAAATACTACAAGAAAGAAAGGGAAGAAAATGAAAAATTTAAATATTGTCACATGGAAACTTCAAATGAGAGCAAGTTTAAGGAAGAAAGAGGGAAAAAACTGTACCCTATCTGTAGTGGTGAGGGTACAGTGAAGGGGCTGGCTGGGGGTACAGTGAGGGGCTGGCTGAAGGTACAATGAGGGGCTGGCTGAGGGTACAGAGGCTTGGTGAGGGGCTAACCTGAGGGTGTAGGGGCTGTGGATGAGGGGAGGAGGGTTGGCACCGTCGCCGGACCCACCAAGACGGGCGGCAAAGCTCATGTTGTGCTCCTCTGCTGTCCCCTGCTGCTGCCCTGCCACCTAGACCAGAGCAGGGTGGTCAGCGGCACACACACACACACACACACACACACACTGCATCACCATCTATACAACGAAAGACAAGGCAAAACACACACACACACACACACACACACACACACACACACACACACACACACTGCATCACCATCTATACAATGAAAGGCAAGGCAAACACACACACACACACACACACACACACACACTGTATCTTCCTTGCAAGCTAAAAGAACCACCTAGACTCGTGACTTTGCAATGGATAAAATGGAAAGCGTTGTGGAAATGTGGTACGTAAGTTTTGTATGCGGTACAATGATGCGCCTTTTTTTGTTTACATTCCACAGGTTGCCAGCTAGCGTATTTCCCGCTCCACTCTCCCTCCCTTCATCAATTTAAGATCATCAACATTATAAAGGTACTTACATACATACATTAGTGTACATTATAATGACTTAGTCTTGAATTAAACTGCTTAAATGTTCAACTTCATAATTTTTACTTTCATTAAACCTTTCAGTGTACGATGATGCATTCTTGCTTTGTTTACTCTCAATGGAAGGTCAAGTCAGGGGTCAAACTTGTTATAACTGGTTCGCTTAACGCAGATTTTTTGAGGAACGTAACCCCTTCGTTAAGCAGGGTTGCCTGTATATTGAACACTTAACGAGGGGGGCAGCCGGATATCGGATTTTTGGATTTTTGGATATTTTGACGAGGGAGTCCCACATTAATCAGATATTGTGACGTTTTTATTTTATTTTATTTTATTATTTTATTTATTTTTCATGGACAATGTCACCTGTACAAACAAACAGACAGACAAACAAGTACAAAAAAACTGACGGACATACAGACAAACAGACAGACACACACCTGAAATCGGTCCAATATCCGTGTGTTTGCAGTGTGGAGTGGATGTTCTGCCGCTCCACCCTGGTCCATCCGCTCCCTCCTGGTCCGCCGCTGCTTAAAAGTCCGCCAGTGGTCCACCTCCTGGTCCATATTGAATACCGGCAATCCGTGCTCCACCTTCTGACTCCTGCAATGTGGAGGTCAGTGGATCAATTAAGCGGATATTTAATTTTATTTCACTTTTTATTTATTTTATTTTATTTTGTGAAATTTTTGTTGGTATTTTTCAAGTAAGTGGATTAAATTTGTGGATTTTTGAGGTTAGTGGATTAAATTTGTGGATTTTTGAGGTTAGTGGATTAAATAAGTGGATTTTATTTATTTATTTATTTCATTTTATTTTCTCAAATTTTTGTTTGTGTTTTTTTAAGTAAGTGGATTCAATTTGTGGATTTTTGAGGTCAGTGGATTAAAAAGGTGGATTTTTTATTATTATTTATTTATTTATTTCATTTTGTCTAATTTTTGTTTGTGTTTTTATGAGATTAGTGGATCAAATTTGTGGATTTTTAGGTTAGTGGATTAAATTTGTGGATTTTTAGGTTAGTGGATTAAATTTGTAGATTTTTGAGGTTAGTGGATTAAATTTGTGGATTTTTAAAGTTAGTGGATTAAATTTGTGGATTTTTGAGGTTAGTGGATTAAATTTGTGGATTTTTAAGGTTTGTGGATTAAATTTTAAGGTTTGTGGATTAAATTTGTGGATTTTTAAGGTTTGTGGATTAAATTTGTGGATTTTTAGGGTTAGTGGATTAAATTTGTGGATTTTTGAGGTTAGTGGATTAAATTTGTGGATTTTTAAAGTTTATTTATTGATTTATTGGATTATTTCAAAAGTATTTATTGATTCATTCCTTCATTTATTTATTTTATACTTGTTTATTTATTTATTTTTTTGAGGTTGGATTAAATTTGTGGATTTTTGAGATTTTGGTTAATTTATTGTTAGTCTGGAATGATTTGAAAAGTATTGGTTCATTTATTTATTTCATTTTTATTTATTTTTTAATGTGAGTGGATAAAATTTTCTTATTTATCTCACTTAGCCAAGAAAATAAAAAGAAAGAAAATCAGAGAGAGAGAGAGAGAGAGAACAAGTTTATACCCACCTAACAATAAGCTTTCTCCTCAGCCTATGGAGGTGTGGGGGGAGGGGGTGAGGTGCGGCGAGCCTCTCCAGGTGACGCAGCAAACTCTTCTCCTCATAACGGCTCAGACGACGAAGGCTGGAAAGATTGGAGAGTCAAATTGGCAACACTGCAATGCCCTTCCTCCTTCAGGTACATCTGGCAACACTGTAATCCCTTTTGTAACCGTGTAATCTTTTATAAGTATGTCTGGCAACTGTAACCCATTTTGTAACACCGTAATCCCTTTGCTAACTTTGTAAACCCTTTAGTAACACTGCAAATCCCTTTAAAATGTCTGGTAACACTGTAATCTCATTGCTAACACTGTAATCCTTTTTAAGTATGTCTGCTAACACTGTAATCCTTTTTAAGTATGTCTGGTAACACTGTAATCCCATTGGTAACACTGTAATCCTTTTTAAGTATGTCTGGTAACACTGTAATCCTTTTTAAGTATGTCTGGTAACACTGTAATCCCATTGGTAACACTGTAATCCTTTTTAAGTATGTCTGGTAGTACTGTAATCCTATTGGTAACACTGTAATCCTTTTTAAGTATGTCTGGTAGTACTGTAATCCCATTGGTAACACTGTAATCCTTTTTAACCCTTACAACACAGCCCGGAAAAACTCCTTCCGCGGCAGCATACAGCTTGCACCCCCGCCCGCCTCCGTCCTCCCCCAATGTGTTTGCCCCACAGACACATTCACATAATTTGCTCCCATTGTCATTTTCTTTCATATAATTTGTGTATGAAAACAGAAAACATGTTAATATGAATGTTTCCTCCACGATGAACATAATGAACATTGCAACATACTAAACAACAATGGCAGGCAAACTCTGGTAAGTGGGTAGCCCTCTCACCACTACAAAACACTGGTAGTAAGTCAGGACGCATGTCACTAAAAGGCTCTGACATGAACCGCCATCCCTCGTCAACCGCAGCCTCACTTTCATACAATAATTCATTATCACTATCACCACTCACATAACTGTCATCACTACACACCTCATCACAGCTCCCTAGCAAGGACTTTGAGCCAGAATCTGAAAACTCATCACTAGACATTGTGCTGTAAATATGAAACAACGCTGTACATTCTACAATCCAAAATGGCTAGGTTAGGTTAGGTTAGCACAAAAAACACAACAATCCTGTATGTATGGGGCCCCTAGGCAAACTGAGGAGGTTAGGTTAGGTTAGGTTAGGTTAGCACAAAAACACAACAATCCTGTATGTATGGGGCCCTAGGCAAACTGAGGAGGCAGGCTGTGAGAGGCTGCAAGCATGCCCGACGTAGCGTGTGACTTTGCCCAACATCATTGATAACTCAGCATGTCATTGGGCCCCAGGATTGTGGGTTGAGCTTGAGAAACACCCAGAGCACAATACAGTATGCACAGACCATAAGCTGCCCACCTAGCACGCGAAAATATGTTGTTACTTCAGCCATATTGCAATGGAAGAGGATGTACACGTATACATCCCTGTGTTGAAGGGGTTAAGTATGTCTGGTAATACTGTAATCCCCTTAAAAATGTCTGGTAACACTGTAATCCCTTTAAACTATCCCTGGCAACACTGCAATCTTCTATGGCAACACTGCAGTCCCCCTCCTTAAATAACACTGCCAGTTTCCCATTTTCTATTAATTTCAACACCCTTAACAAACAGAATAGAGTAAATAACAATAAAGAAAATGGGACTTACTTTTTCCCTGTGTGGTTGTCTACTTTCAAATCCGCATGGAGGAGGATTGGAGGAACGGAGGAAGGTGGAGGAAAGAGAGAAGGACGCATTTTTCTCCCTCTCCTCATCTCTCCTTCTTCCTCCACCTCCTCCTCCTCTTCCTCTTCCTCCTCTTCTTCCTCTTCCTCTTCCTTTATTTCATCAACAATCACGTTTTCTTCACTCTCCATCGCTTCGGAAATTCCTTCTATTATTTCTTCTTTCACTATTATTTCCTCTTTCACATTCACCTGAGAGAGAGAGAGAGAGAGAGAGAAATATAAGGTCTTTTAGAAGAACAATAACGAAATACAAACAAAACAAAAAGCACTCTCACACACACACACAATAACTATTAAACAAAGTTATAGAAGGACTTGAAAACAGAGCTGGATGGGTGGACACAGTGTACCTGAGCATAAAAAAGGCTTTTGATAAGGTCCCTCATGGCAGACTTCTTTGGATACTAGAGAACATAGGAAGACTGCGAGGAACTTTGTTAGAATGGACAAGGGATTATTTGAAGGACAGGGAGATGAGAACTGTGATCAGAGATATATACTCATCTTGGAGTAAAGTAACTAGCAGAGTGCCACAAGGGTCAGTGTTAGCCCCCATTATGTTTCAGATTTATGTAAATGACATTCACATTGAGGTAAACAGTTACATTAATTTGTTTGGTGATGATGCAAAGTTGCTAAGAGTTATCAAAACCAGGAAGGACTGTTTGCTGTTACAGGAAGATTTAAACAAGATCTATGAGTCGAGTAAGAAGTGGAAATTGGAGTTTAATGCCAAGAAATGCCACATAATGGAACTAGGAAAGAGTAAGAGAAGACCAGTATGGAACTATTTGATGGGAGAGGAACAAATAATGAAGACTAAAGAGGAAAAAGATCTAGGAGTGATCATACAGAAAAATCTGAACCCCAAAAACACAAAAGCAAGATATTTGAATTATTATATAAAATGTTGACTTATATAAGAGTGGCATTTCAATTCATGGACAAAAATATGATGAAAAAAATCATCACAAGCATGATACGTCCAAAGCTAGAATATGCAGCTGTGGTGTGGTCCCTGAGTTCTACAAAAGATCTAAGAAGGTCAGAACGAATACAGAAGATTGCTACAAAGATGGTGCCGGAACTAAAGGACCTAACATATGAAGAACGGCTGAAGGAAATGGGACTGCCAAGTGCCAACCTTACAAGATAGAAGAGAATGTGGGGACCTAATAACAATATACAAGATAGTCAATGGCACTGAAAAGATAGACAAGGAAGACCTGGTACTGGTGACACAAGAAGATGGAAGGACAAGAGGACATGTAAAGAGGATCAGGATGAGGCAGTGTGTGAAGGATATTGGAAAGTACAGTTTTCCACACAGAACGGTGGAGAAGTGGAATGCATTGAGTGGTGAAGTTGTTAGAGCACACAATAATAAGGAAAAATTGGATAAATGGAGACTTGGACACATGACACTATGAGCCTCACTGTACACACACACACCTTATGCTCCCCCATCTCCCTGCCCTGGTCCTCCCCCTGCAGCAGTGCCTCAGGGGCTGGCACTGCTGTAGAAGGAGGTCTCTCTCAGTAAACCAGGCACTCGAAGGCAGCACATTCCACTCCTCTGTTCTCTCCACTGGCTCCCCTTTCACTGGTGGTGGTGGTGGTGGTGGTGGTGGTTCCTGTTGAATGTAATGTGTTGTTAGTTTTTTTTTCTCTCTTTTTTTTCTCCCTCTCTTGATCTTTCTTTCTCTCTCTCTCTCTCTCTCTCTCTCTCTCTCTCTCTCTCTCTCTCTCTCTCTCTCTCTCTCTCATACAAACACAAAACACTAAAAAATGACAGGAAAACATCTCTCTCTCTCTCTCTCTCTCACACCCCTCCCCTCTCACCTCCACTACCAAATCATGAGACTGGCTCCCCATTCCCCCATGGGCCAAGAGGAGGAGCTGGGCAGGGGGTGCTACCTCCACCAGCCGGTACCACCCAGGCTCCCCCAGCACCCCCAGGCCACTCTGGAAGTACCGGGTGTGGTGGGACATCCTGGTGCTGGTCGCCATTAATATCTTCTTCTTCCTCCCTTTATGGCGACTGTGAGAGAGAGTGAGAGAGAGAGAGAGAGAGAGAGAGAGAGAGAGAGAGAGAGAGAGAGGGTGAGTTAGAAGTTGCCATTAATATCTTCTTCTTTCTTCCTTTGTGGTGACTGTGAGAGAGAGAGAGAGAGAGAGAGAGAGAGAGAGAGAGAGAGAGAGAGAGAGAGAGAGAGAGAGAGAGAGAGAGAGAGAGATAATAGTAGTGATATTATCTTTCTACTACTACTACTACTACTACTACTACTACTACTATAACTACCACTACCACAACTAGAACCACCACTACCACTACTTCTATTACTACTATTTCTACCACCACCACCACCACCACCACCACCACCACTTACCTACTGACAGCCAGCTCTCCCCAGTACTTGTTCAACAGGTGTGGGCGACCTGAACCTTCCAATGAAAAAAACCCGATTTGGACGTGTGTTCCTGGGTCATGTGGAGGTTGTACAGGGTCAGCATCAGCATGTGTAGGCTGTGGGGGGGTGGGGGGAGGTGGGGGAAGAAGATAGAGTAGCATTAAGTAAGGTTAGGTGGTTTGTTTTTTATTATTTCAATGCAAGAGTAAACCATTTTTATACATCTACTTCAATTTTAACTATCAAGGAAGGTGGATAGGATAGTCAGAATTGCAGGAAGGTGGAGGAAACATGGAGGAAGATCTGTGTAGGTGGAGGTAAGTGGAGGTTCAACATGGAAGATATGGAGGAAAAAAGACAAACATTTGGAGGAATGAAAAAAAACACTCTGCCGAAACCCTGCCAATACTCACTCTGACATGTCCGCCCTCTGCACCACCTCCTCACCATCACTGCAGGCACCACACGTCACCAGGAAGAAGTTATCACCAAGTAAGGAGCTCTGTGGTGGTGACTTCAAGCAGAGTAAATGTAGAGGACGGCGACACAGCTCACATGACACTAGCTCCTGCGGCTGCCCCTCTGAGGACTCCCCACAGTACACACAGGGGCCGCAGCTGGTGTTGGGGGTGAACTGTGGGGGTGTGGGGGTGTTGAGGGGCATAAAAGGGAAAGGGGTGTTAGTTTTGTGGTGTTTTGCAGTGTTTTGGTGTGGTTAAATTTGTGTTGTGTTGGTTTTGTCATGTTGTGGTGTGTTTGGTGTTGTTTGAGTTTGTTTTGCTCTCTCTCTCTCTCTCTCTCTCTCTCTCTCTCTCTCTCTCTACATATCCTGCACTTAAAATATTTCCTCCCCAGTGAACAGAAGCTAGAGAGAGAGAGAAGAAAAGCTTGTGTCATGGTGCTGTGTGTGTGGAGGAAGAACAGCAGGACTCACAGCTGGGGGTGGCATGGTGGTGATGGCGGTGGTGGCGATAGCAGCAGCAGCGTCAGTCAGCCACACCGCAGCACATCAGGGAGACCACAAATCCTGGTGAGAATAAAGTGCTATATTAAAAAATGCTTTCTTCTCTCACCGCCACCATTTTCATAGGCCACAGAGACCATTATCTGAGTTCTAAAGAGTATTTGTCCTGTCAATAATGCAGAAAACTTGTTAACATGTCACTAGAATCACAGAAACACCCTTAAAAACCTGTGTCACTTCAACTAGAGCCTTTAAAAAGAGTATTTGTCCTGTCAATAATGCAGAAAACTTGTTAACATGTCATTAGAATCACAGAAACACCTTTAAAAACCTGTGTCACTTCAACTAGAGCCTTTGAAAAATAGTGAAGGTGCTGTGAGGCGTGGAAATGTTTCAAAATATAGGTCAGAATGTCATTATTTTTTTATTACTCAGAGTTTTTTTATAGTGCAGTGTAAAAGTATCTTCCCTCTCTCTCTCTCTCTCTCTTTCATGGAACCAGCACCAACAGCATTACCACGTCTGTGTCTCATTTACCACGTGTTGCTGGGGGCTGCCGTGGTGCTGTGGGGCTGAGGCAGTGCTGGGTGTTGCTGTCTAGCCCCACGTGGACGGCTACACAGAAGACACAGAAGAGAACAAGAGTAGACTCCTCGTTTAGTCGGGACTGGAAGCTGGGGACTATGGGCCTGGGGAGTGGAAGAGTAATGTCTACCCCTGGGGACTGCCTCTTTATCCACGTGTGTGTGGGTGAACTAGTGGAGTGCCGGACCTGGGGTGTGGTGGAGGGGTATCATTGAGTGTGTCATTCTTAGCAGAGGCAGGTGGGAGGGTGTTTGGAGATGAGAGGCTGTGCCGGGGTGAGTTAGAGAAATACAATGTTTACACGAGTGAGGCCATCTTAGCCGCAGCTCCACCGCCCCGCCGCTCCCCCCTTGCCGCCACTTTTCAAATGTAATGATGTTCTTAAACACAGACTCCCCGCCACTAAATGAGAGATACAAGGGGCCATACGACATTCCATCACGCAAACTAACATACTAACGCACACCTCACACTGCATGCATCCCTCCAAGCAAGCCTCGTGCCACTCACTTGCGATAAATGACACTTTCACCAGGCGGTAGATGCGTCACGCCGCTGTGGTCAGTGACGCGACGCATTCTCAAACGCTTTACTTTCTCACCATCACTGTTTTCAAAGGCTCCAGTTGAAGATACTCGTGTTTTTTAAGGATGTTTTTTTTTATAGTTCTCTGGGAACTTGAAAAATTGTCGTGGTGAGAGAGAGCAATGCGTTTCTGAACACAGGCGCATGGGTGACGCTGGCGCCAAACAAAACACACCCACCCAGCCACCCACGTGTTGTATGGTGAGTGTTCATCACTATATGCACACTATTTAGCTATTGGTGAGGCTGTCCATACCAATCAACAAAGAAATTAATATCTTTGTGTAGAGCCAGCCGTCCATTGCAGGGGCGTAACTTCAATTTCCAACGACTTAACTTCATGCAAGAGGGAGGTTTCAAGACATTTATCACTTTATTTTGGCTAAGCCTCGGATCTGCACGGGGGCTGGCAACTAAGTAGGCCTCTTTTTTTTTTACCTCGTTTTATGTTTCCCTTGGCCAGATTTTCCCTCTAACAAAAAAAAAAAAAAAAAAAACTTGCCAACTGTAGAAATGCCTCCCAGCCTTCCCTGCATTGGATGAAAGTGAAGTCTATTTTAAAACGCTTTGCTCTCTCACCCTCACTGCTCTCCAAGGGGTCCAGTTGAAGATATTCGTGTTTTTAAGAGTATTTCTATGGTTCTGGTGATAGATTGGTAAGGTTTCCAGTTTATTAAAAGGAGAAACTGTCTTGAAAACTGGTTATTTGTCTCTGTGGTCTTCAAAAATTGTCGTGTTGAGAAGGGAAGGCGTTTTTAAATGTGTGTGTGTGTGTGTGTGTGTGTGTGTGTGTGTGTGTGTGTGTGTGTGAGGTTGGGGCTGAAAGCGAATAGTCCCATGATAACTGTAGAGGTGTTTTGTGTATGTGTATTGCATAGATATTAGTACCTACTTGTTACTTAGGGCACAAGCTGGTGGCGTGGGCGTTGACGCTGATATGACACAACCCACATGGTATAAAAAAAAAAAAAAAAAAAAAAAAAATTGCCGCCCACTCCCGTCTCACTGTCCACCACAAACCACCATCACACCAGCCCACCCACCCACCCACTCACCAGCACAGCCTCAACACGGTGGAAATTTAAAGGGATTTTGAGATAATACAACAACAACAACAACAATAACAACAGTAATAATGAATTTGTTGGTGCATTATTTTTCTATTCATTTATTATTATGATTTGAGAGAGAAATGTTATGAATATGAGAGTGAGAATAGAAGGCAGAGAGAGAGAGAGAGAGAGAGAGAGAGAGAGAGAGAGAGAGAGAGAGAGAGAGACTAATGGTCGCGTTCCCAGCATAGTGTCATTCTCTCCCAGCCTACAACAGCTGTGTCCACCTCACACTTCTCCTCTTATTTGCATCTCGCTCCTGGGACACTTCTGGCCTTCCCTCGCGCCAAAAAATGGACATTAAAGCCTGAGTAACTGTCCCCAGCCTCTTTCCTTCCCAAATACGTAGGTGATGTTCAATTTACGCGCCAAAATCGCCCCGTTCTTTCTTCCTCTCCGCCTCGACCAATCAGAGAGCCGCTTTACTTCCCCACCTCACGGCTCCACCAATCACGTGATAGTTGAAATCCTGCCGCGTTCTCGGCCTCGACCCTGCCATGCTTCTTTCTATTGTCATGCAAATTTGGATCTTAAGAACCTCGACCACAGGGGTGAATTATGGCTGTCTTAACCGCACCACTGCAACTTAAGGCTAGAAAATACCTGGGGATAAATATGAACCTTACGAGACAGCGATTTAAGGGTCAGAGTACGGTGCCGGTGTGGGATGAGCGATGGACGGGAGGGGGAAAATATAAAAGAAATATAGAAGGAGAGAGATAAAAGGGAAATAACGATAATAATGATGGAAATAAGAGATAATGAACAACATGCAGCGCTGTTTTCACTTGAGCCTCTTAAGAAAATTAGCTTTTATCGTTATTTAGAAGAGAAAGTGGGAAGAAAACGAGAGAGAGAGAGAGAGAGAGAGAGAGAGAGAGAGAGAGAGAGAGAGAGAGAGAGGTGGAAGGAAAAGGAAAGAAGAAAAGCGAAATGAGAAGAGATGAAAGAAAAGAAGGAAGAAAGAAATAACAAGAAGAAGAGGAGGAAGAGGAAGAGGAAGAGGAGGAAAAATGACATGATTAAAACGACGAACTAAGAATTGTATTAAATCGAAGAAGGAAAGAGGTGGAAGAAATTGAGAGGAGGAGGAGGAGGAGGAGGAGGAGGAAGAGGAAGAGGAGGAGAAGAAGGAGGAGGAAGAGGAGAAATGGGATCGTTTACTTGTTTTATTTTTCGGCTTATTTTCTCTCCCTCCCACCTGGTCCAGAGAGAGAGAGAGAGAGAGAGAGAAAGGATCTAAATTTTCCTTCTACAGACTATCAAAATAAAACTCATGGTAGTAGTCGTAGTAGTAGTAGTAGTAGTAGTAGTAGTAGTAGTAGTAGTAGTAGTAGAAATAATACAAAATTTTCACTTCATCTTATTCAATTCTTTCTTAATTCCTTTATTCATCCAGTTTTTCTTTATTATCTTTATCATTATCGCATCTACATAGCCTACTCTCTCTCTCTCTCTCTCTCTCTCTCTCTCTCTCTCTCAAGGGGGGGAGGGAGAGAAACTTTCGTAAATTTTGTCTTTCGAACTGCAAGACGCAAAAGAGAAGAGCAAGTTGTTGTTTTCGTAACTTGAAATGGCGTGTTAGTATTGGGGTTTTAAAAAGTTGTCCCTCTCTCTCTCTCTCTCTCTCTCTCTCTCTCTCTCTCTCTCTCTTTTATTTCTGTAATCTTGGTAAACTTTCTCGTAAAATTATCTCCTTTTTTCTATGTAACTCTCTCTCTCTCTCTCTCTCTCTCTCTCTCTCTGGGCATAAACTTTCCCGCCAAAAATTATCTCCCTCACCTCCCTGACTCAGACTAACTTGTCGGTTACAATTCTTTTATTATACTGTTTTCTTTCCTTCCATAATTTCCTAAAGTATTTCTGGGTTCTGCTGAATTGTGATATTAGTTTATTTTTCTTGTACTTTCTT
>NC_059261.1:6849043-6854043 GCF_017591435.1 Portunus trituberculatus | reverse complement strand
AAATCTTCCACTACCACTCTCTCTCTCTCTCTCTCTCTCTCTCTCTCTCTCTCTCTCTCTCTCTCTCTCTCTGGTAAAAAGGGGGGTGGGGTGTACGGGGGGAAATCACGGCAGCCTGAAAATTCCCCAGCACTCAAAGTTTCTCTAGGGTACATTTTTTTCCCCATTTTCTCTTTCAAAATTTCCCTAATTGCCTCAAACTATCTTTTTGTGGAAGGAAGGTGGAGGGAAATTTGTAAGTGGAGGGAAACTGGAGGGAAAGGTGGAGAGAAATTTAGTGGAAGGAAATTTGTAGGTGGAGGGAAATTTTTGGTGGAGGGAAGGTGGAGGGAAATTTGTAGTGGAGGGAAGGTAGACGGAAATTTATAGTGGAGGGAAATTTGTAGTGGAGGGAAGGTGGAGTGAAATTTGTAGTGGAGGGAAGGTGGAGGGAAATTTGTAGTGGAGGGAAGGTGGAGGGAAATTTGTAGTGGAGGGAAGGTGGAGGGAAATTTGTAGTGGAGGGAAATTTGTAGTGGAGGGAAGGTGGAGGGAAATTTGTAAGTGGAGGGAAGGTGGAGGGAAATTTGTAGTGGAGGGAAGGTGGAGGGAAATTTGTAAGTGGAGGGAAGGTGGAGGAAAGAGAATTTGTAGTGGAGGGAAGGTGGAGGAAATTTGTAGTGGAGGGAAGGTGGAGGGAAATTTGTAGTGGAGGGAAGGTGGAGGGAAATTTGTAGTGGAGGGAAGGTGGAGGGAAATTTGTAGTGGAGGGAAGGTGGAGGGAAATTTGTAGTGGAGGGAAGGTGGAGGGAAATTTGTAGTGGAGGGAAGGTGGAGGGAAGATGGAGGGAAATTTGTAGGTGGAGGGAAATTTGTAGTGGAGGGAAGGTGGAGGGAAATTTGTAGTGGAGGGAAGGTGGAGGGAAATTTGTAGTGGAGGGAAGGTGGAGGGAAATTTGTAAGTGGAGGGAAGGAGGATGGAAATTTGTAGTGGAGACAGAAGGTGGAGGAAATTTGTAGTGGAGGAAGGTGGAGGGAAATTTATAGTGGAGGGAAGGTGGAGGGAAATTTGTAGTGGAGGAAAGGTGGAGGGAAATTTGTAGTGGAGGAAAGACAGAAATTTGGAGTGGAGGAAGCTGGAGGGAAGACAGAAGGATGGAGGGAAGCTGGAGGGAAGACAGAAGGATGGAGGGAAGCTGGAGGAAAGACAGAAGGATGGAGGGAAGCTGGAGGGAAGACAGAAGGATGGAGGGAAGGTGGAGGGAAGACAGAAGGATGGAGGGAAGGTGGAGGAAATTTGTAAGTGGAGGGAAGGTGGAGGGAAATTTGTAGTGGAGGGAAGGTGGAGGGAAATTTGTAGTGGAGGGAAGGTGGAGGGAAATTTGTAGTGGAGGGAAGGTGGAGGGAAATTTGTAAGTGGAGGGAAGGTGGAGGGAAATTTGTAGTGGAGGGAAGGGGGAGGGAAATTTGTAGTGGAGGGAAGGTGGAGGAAATTTGTAGTGGAGAATTTGTGGAGGAAATTTTGTAGTGGAGGGAAGGTGGAGGGAAATTTGTAGTGGAGGAAAGGTGGAGGGAAATTTATAGTGGAGGGAAGGTGGAGGAAATTTGTAGTGGAGGGGAAGGTGGAGGAAATTTATAGTGGAGGGAAGGTGGAGGGAAATTTGTAGTGGAGGAAAGGTGGAGGGAAATTTGTAGTGGAGGGAAGGTGGAGGGAAATTTGTAGTGGAGGGAAGGTGGAGGGAAATTTGTAGTGGAGGGAAATTTTTGGTGGAGGGAAGGTGGAGGGAAATTTGTAGTGGAGGGAAATGGTGGTGGTGGTGGTGGTGATAGTTGTGGAGGTGGTGGTGGTGGTGGTGGAAATTTGTAGTGGTGGTGGTGGTGGTGGTGGTGGTGATGTGGCAGTGGTAGTGGTGGTGATGGTGGTGGTCATTATTATTATTATTATTATTATTATTATTATTATTATTATTATTATTATTTTCATCTCTTTATCTCTTCCTTTGTTCTTCCTATTCGTAAAAGAAGGAATTAAATTATATACGCAAAAAAGATTAGACTGAATATGATGTTAAGAAAATGAGAGAGAGAGAGAGAGAGAGAGAGAGAGAGAGTGTTAGTTCAATTTTGTGTTAGTTCAAGTTTGTCGTCTTGTATCTCTCTCTCTCTCTCTCTCTCTCTCTCTCTCTCTCTCTCTCTCTCTCTCTCTCTCTTTCTTTTTCTTCCACGCATCTCTCCAAACTTTCAGGTCATGTCAGACTTGCATATCTTGAGAGAGAGAGAGAGAGAGAGAGAGAGAGAGAGAGAGAGAGAGAGAGAGAGAGAGAGAGAGAGAGAAAGGTCCATTTATCCAGTTTTCTATTCTTCTTCTATCTCTCGTTTTCTCTTTGCATCTTGTTATTTTGTCTTCTTCTTCTTCTTCTTCTTCTTCTTCTTCTTCTTCTTCTTCTTTTATTCCATTATTATCATATTTCTTTCCCTTCCTCGTTTTCTTTCTTCTTAAATCCTGTTATCATTTTTTTACCCTTTTTGAGTCTCTCTCTCTCTCTCTCTCTCTCTCTCTCTCTCTCTCTCTCTCTCTCTCTCTCTCTCTCTCTCTCTCTCTCTCTCTCTCTCTCTCTCTCTCCATGAAAAATTATTTCTTCAAAGTCATCTTCTTTCTCTTCTCCCTCTCCCTCCTCCTCCTCCTCTCCCTCCACCACCTCCTCCTCCACCTCTCCTCCACCTCTCCTCCACCTCTCCCTCCACCTCTCCCTCTTCCTCCACCTCCTTTCCTCCTTTATCTTAATGACGCTAATTCCAACTTCGTGATGAGAGAGAGAGAGAGAGAGAGAGAGAGAGAGAGAGAGAGAGAGAGTGAGTCAGTCCACCGAGGATCAGTGAATAGAGGAAGGACATAAGCTGCTATATGATTGGTTCTCTCTCTCTCTCTCTCTCTCTCTCTCTCTCTCTCTCTCTCTCTCTCTCTCTCTCTCTCTCTGCGAACAATACCAACAGGATTATTTCTTACAATGGAGTATTAGTTTCGTGACCCAGTGCCGCGCGATACAACCCACGCCCCCGCCCCCTATCACCCCCTAACATGCCCCTCTCCCTCCCTCCCCTAACAAGTGTCCTCTCCTCATCGCTCCTTTTACCTCCCTCCCCCTAACAAGTCTAGTCGCTACTCCTCCCCCTTTCTCCTCTAACAAGTCTCCTCCCCTCCTTTTCCACCCTACCTCCTAATATGTCTCCTCTCCCTCCCTCCTCCCTCCTTTTTCCCTTATTTCCTCTAACAAGTCTCCTCGCTACGCTCTCCCCTTTTTCCTCCTCCTATCTATCAAGTCTCCTAGCTATGCACTCCCCTCTCCCCCCCTCCCCCCCCCTAACAAGTTTCCAGGTTAATCTAACACAAAATTAACCTAACCTAACTTAAGATGACCTTTATTTAATCTAACCCAACTTATTCTGCAGGAACATTTTCAGTTTTGCTCCTAGTCATGATAAACGCCCTTAAAAACCATGAACCCTACAATTTTTAGCTCTAGAGTCATGAAAACGCCCTTAAAAATCATACTCTACAATTTTTAGCTCTAGAATAATGAAAACGCCCTTAAAAACCATTAACTCTACAATTTTTAGCTCTAGAGTCATGATAAACGCCCTTAAAAACCATGAACTCTACAATTTTTAGCTCTAGAATCATGAAAACGCCCTTAAAACCATGAACTCTACAATTTTTAGCTCTAGAATCATGAAAACGCCCTTAAAAATCATGAACTCTACAATTTTTAGCTCTAGAATCATGAAAACGCCCTTAAAACCATGAACTCTACAATTTTTAGCTCTAGAGTCATTTAAAACCATGAACTCTACAATTTTTAGCTCTAGAATCATGAAAACGCCCTAAAAATCATGTTACTCAAATTTTTTAACTCAAGAATCATGAAAAACGTTCTTGAAAACCATGACAACTCTAATTTTTAACTCTAGAATTATGAAAACACCTTTAAAAATCATGTTATTCAATTTTTTTAGCTCTAGATACATGAAGACCCCTTAAAAATCACATTAACTGCCATTTTTACCATTAGAAACATGAAAACACCCTTGAAAATCATAATAACTACCATTTTTTACTCTAAGAACATGAAAACACAAAAATCACAAAAATTTCACATTAACATGGAAACACCTTTTCCATTAACAATTTTTATCAGTAGAAACATGAAAACACCTTTAAAAATCACATTAACTGCCATTTTTACCATTAGAAACATGAAAACACCTTTAAAAATCACATTAACTGCCATTTTACCATTAGAAACATGAAACACCCTTTAAAAATCACATTAACTGCCATTTTTACCATTAGAAACATGAAAACACCCTTTAAAAATCACATTAACTGCCATTTTTACCATTAGAATCATGAAAACACCCTTTAAAATCATAAGTGCCATTTTTTACCCTAAGAACCACGAAAACCCTTAAAAATCATAATAACCACCATTTTTTTTACCATTAGAAACATGAAAACACCTTTAAAAATCACATTAACTACCATTTTTACCATTAGAAACATGAAAACATCCTTAAAAATCATAAGTGCCATTATTTTACCCTAAAAAAAAATCATATAACTAATTTTTACTACTAGAAACATGAAAAATCAGCCTTGAACTCCAGCAACACACACACACACACACACACACACACACACACACACACACACACACACACACACACACACACACACACACACACGTTCTAAAACAACATAACACTCAAAACAAGATAGGCCTTTAGCAAAACAAGCCAAGAAAGAAAGAAACACACGCTTGTCTTAAGAAACTCGCTAAAACCACTCCATCACTCGTCACTCGTTTGCCTGTCACGCCCACCACCCTCTTACTCGTCACAATTCACTCCTACTCTTAAAAGTTTGGTCTGTCTTTTAGAACACTTCTGGCACCATCCTCACTACTTTCCACGGGTTCTAGTTGAAGTGACGCGGGTTTTTAAGGGTGTTTTTATGGTTACAG
>NC_059261.1:6834043-6836543 GCF_017591435.1 Portunus trituberculatus | reverse complement strand
TGAGGCATAGGGAGGGGTCAGAGGGGCTTGGAGGGTCTATGGGGGCTATACGGGGCTGTGGGGGCTTTTGGGGGTTCGTGGGGGGCAGGGAGTGAATTGACCAATGGGAGAGGAGAGTGAGGCTGGTGTGCGATGACGTCATACAATTGGAAGGACGTGATTGGTGGGTTGTTGTCTCGGCCCCAGATCAATAATGGAGAATGATTGGGAGATAGTGAAGGCTTATGGGAGTGATTGAGATGAGGAGGAGGAGGAGGAGGAGGAGGAGGAGGAGGAGGAGGAGGAGGAGGAGGAGGAGGAGGAGGAGATTGTGTTTGTGTATGTCTTTTTTGCTTTTGTTTTCCTTTCATCTTCTTGTATCTTGTGTTCTCCTCCTCCTCCTCCTCCTCCTCCTCCTCCTCCTCCTCCTCCTGTTTCCCATTTTCAATCTTTATTGATTTTTTTCCCCTTTTTTTTCCTTTTTTTTCGTTTTTATTGATTTTTTTCCTTTTTCCTTTCTTTTCGTGTTTTCTTCTTCTTCTTCTTCTTCTTCTTCTTCTTCTTCTTCTTCTTCTTATTATTATTTATTATTATTATTATTATTATTATTATTATTAGTGGTAGTATTCTCTCTCTCTCTCTCTCTCTCTCTCTCTCTCTCTCTCTCTCTCTCTCTCTCTCTCTCTCTCTCTTCCCAAACATGTTCAAACACGTTCACCAATCACAGAACAGCTTCCCAACACTCTCCTCCATTCATCTCCTTTCTCACTTCTTTCCTCCAGTTTTCCTCCATTTTTTCCTCCCTCTTTCCTCCACTTTTCCTTTTTTATCTCCATTTTCCTCCATTTTCTTCATTTTCCTTCCTTTTTCCTCTTTTTCCTCTTTTTTCCTCCATTTTCCTCCATTTTTTCCTCCCATTTTTCCTTTCTTTCCTCTACTTTTCCTTTTTATCTCCATTTTCCTCTTTTTTCCTCTTTTCCTCTTTTTCCTCCATTTTCCTCCATTTTTCCTCCACTTTCCTTTTTCCTCCACTTTTCCTTTTTATCCATTTTCCTACATTTTCCTCTTTTTTCCTCCATTTTCCTTCATTTTTTCCTCCCATTTTTCCTTTTCCTTTTTCCTACACTTTTCCTCCTCTTTTTCCTCCACTTTTCTTTTTCCTCTTTTTTCCTCTTTTTTCCTCGATTTTCTCCCTTTTTTTCCTCCATTACGTTTTGCTTCCCTTTTTTCCTTTTTTCCTCCCCCTTTCCTCCTCTTTCCTTTTCCTCCCTTTTCCTCCATTTTCTTCCCTTTTTTCCTCCAAATTTCTCCCTCCACTTTTCCTCTATTTTCCCTTCATTTTCCTCTTTTCCTTCCCTTTCCTCCACTTTCTTTCCTTTTCCTCCTTTTTTCTCCTTTCTTTCCTTTTTCTCTCTCCTTTTTCCTTTATCCTCCTTTTTTCCTCCTTTTTCCTCCATTTTCCTTTATTTTTCCTCTTTCTTCCTCTCTTTTTTTTGCATATTTGTTGTTGTTATTGTTTTTATTTTGTTGTCCTCCTCCTCCTCCTCCTCCTCCTCCTCCTCCTCCTCCTCCTCCTCCTCCTCCTCCTCCTCCTCCTCCTCCTCCTCCTCCTTTCATAATAATTTTACTACTACTACTACTACTACTACTACTACTACTACTACTACTACTACTACTACTACTACTACTACCACCACCACCACCACCACATCATCATAACAAAAAACTGATATTTATGGAGAGAGAGAGAGAGAGAGAGAGAGAGAGAGAGAGAGAGAGAGAGAGAGAGGGGGGTGGGGAGGGGAAAAATCTCGAAGTAGGTAAGGAAGAAAATTGAATAGGTTGAAGTGATGATAGAGAGAGAGAGAGAGAGAGAGAGAGAGAGAGAGAGAGAGAGAGAGAGAGAGAGAGAGAGAGGTGGAAGAAGTCATTGTATGCAGCTGTAGAATTTTTTTAGAGAGAGAGAGAGAGAGAGAGAGAGAGAGAGAGAGAGAGAGAGAGAGAGAGAGAGAGAGAGAGGTCTGACTTGAAGGAGAGAATGTTGGTTATTACAGAGAGAGAGAGAGAGAGAGAGAGAGAGAGAGAGAGAGAGAGAGAGAGAGAGAGAGAGAATAAGAAAATAAATCAATAAAACAAATTACAAAAAAAAAAAATGAAAAAAAACACGAATAAAAATAAGACAAAGAAGAAAAAACAATAAAACAAGGAATTGGAAAGAAAATGGAATAAAAGAAAGAAGAAGCAAAGAAAATGAATAAACCAAAGGAAAAATAAAGAAAACGGGAAGATGAAATAGAGGAAAATAAAATAGAATGCGATTGAAAGATGAAAGAAAACGGGAAAAGTATCCATAACAAAGCTTCATAGAAAACGTATCTCGCGTCACTATAGAAAATGGAATTGGGTTTGCCTACTTCACTCTCTACTGAGGAGGAGGAGGAGGAGGAGGAGGAGGAGGAGGAGGAGGAGGAGGAGGAGGAGGAGGAGGAGGAGGAGGAGGAGGAGGAGGAGGAATTTCATC
>NC_059261.1:6824043-6826543 GCF_017591435.1 Portunus trituberculatus | reverse complement strand
ATTGTTAGTGTTGCCATATTGAGATTAACTGTTAGTGTTGCCATATTGAGATTGGTAGTGTTGTCATATTGAAATTAACTGTTAGTGTTGCCATATTGAGATTGGTAGTGTTGCCATATTGAGATTGTTAGTGTTGCCATATTGAAATTAACTGTTAGTGTTGCCATATTGAAATTAACTGTTAGTGTTGCCATATTGAAATTAACTGTTAGTGTTGCCATATTGAGATTGTTAGTGTTGCCATATTGAAATTAACTGTTTGTGTTGCCATATTGAAATTAACTGTTAGTGTTGCCATATTAAGATTAACTGTTAGTGTTGCCATATTGAGATTGTTAGTGTTGCCATATTGAAATTAACTGTTAGTGTTGCCATATTGAAATTAACTGTTAGTGTTGCCATATTGAAATTAACTGTTAGTGTTGCCATATTGAGATTGTTAGTGTTGCCATATTGAAATTAACTGTTAATTTTGCCGCTTTGAGATCTTGAAGGTGATTGGCCCTCCTTCAGTGACGTCATGGCAATACTGGAAGCTGATTGGCTAATAGAGTGTTGCCATATTGAGTGCCGTGCTTTACGAGGGCGTGTGATTGGGTGGTTTATAGTCGCTCTGTGCTCTGATTGGCTCGTTTGGTGTGGGTTGCCTACTTACTGCTTGTGACTTGCAGGGGGGGTGTTTTATTTATTTATTATTTATTATTTTTATTTATTTTTTTTTTTCTTGTTTTGTTTTGGTTATTTATTTTTTAGTTTTTAGTTTGTTTGCTACTGTTAATTCTTCTTCTTCTTCTTCTTCTTCTTCTTCTTCTTCTTCTTCTTCTTCTTCTTCTTTGTTTTTCTTCCTTCCTTCTTCTTCTTATCTATTTTCCTTCTTTTTCTTCTTCTCCTTCTTCTTCTTCTTCTTCTTCTTCTTCTTCTTCTTCTTCTTCTTCTTCTTCTTCTTCTTCTTCTTCTTCTTCTTCTTCTTCTTCTTCTTCTTCTTCTTCTTCTTCTTCTTCTTCTTCTTCTTCTTCTTCTTCTACTACTACTACTACTACTACTACTACTACTACTACTACTACTACTACTACTACTACTACCACCACCACCACCACCACCACCACCTCTCTCTCTCTCTCTCTCTCTCTCTCTCTCTCTCTCTCTCTCTCTCACTCTCTAAATTTAATCCCTTCAAAGAAAACGGGAATGAGGTTGACTGCACGTGTCTATCTATCTATCTATCTATCTATCTATCTATCTGTCTGTCTGTCTGTCTGTCTGTCTGTCTGTCTGTCTGTCTGTCTGTCATTACTCCCGGAAAGTTGAGTTGCCAAATAGTATTAAGGTAGAGAATTGTCATTAGCTGAGCCGCCCCCGATGAGTCAGTGAGGCGAAAGGTGATTGGCTCCCACACGCCTGAGTTGCCGAGGGTCTATAAGAGCTGCCCGCTGATTGGCTAAGAGGCTCCAGATGGGTAAGGTTGCCAAATGTTACTTTTTTTTCCGTTTTAAAAGGGAAAAAAAGTGAAAATGTTGCTTTTTTTTCTATTTTTTTGTGGTTAGATAGGTTGCCATTTTCTTAATTTTCTTTCTTTTTCTTTGTATTTTTTCCCTTTCCATGTATTTATTCTTCTCTATTTCTTCTATTCTATTCTATTTCCTCTTTTTCTTCTATTTATTTCCTTTATTTCTTATTTATTTCCTCTATTTCTTCTATTCTATTTCTTCTCTGAGGGAAAAAAGAGGAAAAGGAGGAAAAAAAAGGAAAAATGAAGGAATGATAGGAAAAGCGAAGAAAAACGAGGGGAAAAAGAAAAATAGGAAAAAAAACGAAGGAAAACAAGAGGAAAATGAGGAAAAAAGGGGAAAAAAAGGAAAAAAACGAAGGAAATCAAAAGGAAAATGAGGAAAAAAAAGGAGGAAAAAAGGAAAAATGAAAGTAATATAAAGAAAATAAGACGAAAAACAAGGGAAAAAAAGGGGAAAAAAGACAATATGAGGAAAAAAACAAGGGAAAAAAGAATATCAAACTAAATATTCTAAGAGAGGGGAAAAAAGAGGCTTAGGAGGAAAGGCAAGTAATATATAGAGGGGAAAAAATGGGGAAACAAAGGGGAGGGATGGAGGTAAAGGAAAAAAAGTCTGTGTCAGAGGGAAAAAATACATTAGGGCGGGGGAGAGAGTGAGGGGAGAGAAGGAGGTAATGACTGGAGGAAAAAAGTCAAGGTGGAGGAAAGAAGGAGGAAAAAAAGTGAGTGAAGGAGGAGGAAAGGAAGGAGATAGAGATATGGAGGACAGAGAGAGAGAGAGAGAGAGAGAGAGAGAGAGAGAGAGAGAGAGAGAGAGAGAGAGATGTAATGATGAAAAAATGAATATAATGAAGAAACGAGATTAAGAGAGAGAGAGAGAGAGAGAGAGAGAGAGAGAGAGAGAGAGAGAGAGAGAGAGAGAGAGATGTAATGATAAAAAAGGAAGAAACGAGATTAAAGAGAGAGAGAGAGAGAGAGAGAGAGAGAGAG
>NC_059261.1:6814043-6816543 GCF_017591435.1 Portunus trituberculatus | reverse complement strand
CTATTCCTCCTCCTCCTCCTCCTCCTCCTCCTCCTCCTCCTCCTCCTCCTCCTCCTCGGTAGTACCACCTCCTCTCCTATCTCAATATTTCACACCTGTTGCTCTCTCTCTCTCTCTCTCTCTCTCTCTCTCTCTCTCTCTCTCTCTCTCTCTCTCTCTCTCTCTCTCTCTCTCTCTCTCTCTCTCTCATGTTGTCACACCACGATTTTTCCTCCAATTTCCTCCTTTCATCCCCATTACTGTCTTTCTCTTCCTCCTCCTCCTCCTCCTCCTCCTCCTCCTCCTCCTCCTCCTCCTCCTCCTCCTCCTCCTCCTCCTGCTCCTCCTCCTCTTTCTCCTCTTTGTCATCGCTCTCTTCCTTCTCTCTTTCTCTTTGATATGCGAAAATCTCTCTCTCTCTCTCTCTCTCTCTCTCTCTCTCTCTCTCTCTCTCTCTCTCTCTCTCTCTCTCTCTCTCTCTCTCTCTCTCTCTCTCTCTCAAGGTTCAGTTTTCTCTTTGCCAATTAGTCATAAGTCTTGCTTCTCCATTTTTCTCTCACACCTCACACACACACACACACACACACACACACACACACACACACACACACACACACACACACACACACACACACACACACACACACACACACACACACGGCTGTCTTTTTTATCTTCTCTTCTTTCTTATGCTCTTTTGTGTGTGTGTGTGTGTGTGTGTGTGTGTGTGTGTGTGTGTGTGTGTGTTTTTTTGTTGTTGTTGCTTATTATTATTATTATTATTATTATTATTGCTATTATTATTGTTATTATTTTTCTGACTACTACTACTACTACTACTACTACTACTACTACTACTACTACTACTACTACTACTACTACTACTACCACCACCACCACCACCATTACCGTTCCCTTCATGATGATCACCTGCTCTTGATTCACTTCCTCCTCATCACTTTGCAGGTAAATTGTGTGTTCACCTGAATACCTCCAATTAGTAGCCACAGGTGACCTCCCTCCTCTCTCTCTCTCTCTCTCTCTCTCTCTCTCTCTCTCTCTCTCTCTCTCTCTCTCTCTCTCTCTCTCTCTTGCTTACTTTTGATCTAGCTTATTAGCTTCCGCCCCAATTAGAGAGAGAGAGAGAGAGAGAGAGAGAGAGAGAGAGAGAGAGAGAGAGAGAGAGAGAGAGATACTCAAACAGACATACAGACAGAGAAAGATAGATAGATAGATAGATAGATAGAGAGAGAGAGAGAGAGAGAGAGAGAGAGAGAGAGAGAGAGAGAGAGAGAGAGAGAGAGAGAGATACTTATAAACAGATAGACAGACAGCCAGGTAATTACACACACCAAAAAAACGACACAATTTAACACACACACACACACACACACACACACACACACACACACACACACACACACACACACACACACACACACACACACACACACACACACACACCTGTCCTTATCACCTCACCTGTTCTTAATGGTACCTTTTCTTCCCCAGGTAAGTGAGTGAGCACACCTGGCGAGGCTCTGCTGTTGGTGAGTACCTGCTAATTGGACAGGTGTGAGGTGTACCTGTTAATTGGGTCTGTGTTGCACCTGTGTTTATGTGAGGAGGAGGAGGAGGAGGAGGAGGAGGAGGAGGAGGAGGAGGAGGAGGAGGAGGAGGAGGAGGAGGAGGAAGACAGTAGGAGTGATGTTAAGATAATTAAAGGTAAGAAAGAGGAGGAGGAAGAGGAGAAAGAGGAGAAAGGAGGAGGAGGAGGAGTAGGAGGAGGAGGAGTGAGAATAGAAAGAGGAAGAAGTAGAAGAGGAGGATATAAGTTAGAGATTGTGTAGAAGAGGAAGCCCAAAGTAAATAAGGAGGAAAAGGATGAAGAGGAGGAGGAGGAGGAGGAGGAGGAGGAGGAGGAGGAGGAGGAGGAGGAGGAGGAGGAGGAGGAGGAGGAGGAGGACGACGACGACAAGCAGAAATATGAGGAAGAGAAAAGGACTCATACGGAGATAATTGATGGAGGAGGAGGAAGAAGAGGAGGAGGAGGAGGAGGAGGAGGAGGAGGAGGAGGAGGAGGAGGAGGAGGAGGAGGAGGAGGAGGAGGAGGAGGATATCAATAAACATGAAGAGGAGAAGTGATTAGAGATAAGTGAAGAAGAGAAAGAGGACGGAGAAAATAAGAGGAGGAGGAGGAGGAGGAGGAGGAGGAGGAGGAGGAGGAGGAGGAGGAGGAGGAGGAGGAGGAGGAGGACACCGCTGGCATTCTTGAACTCTCACTTTTACGAGAAAATGAAGAAGAAAATGATGATGATAATGATAGTGATGATGATGATGATGATGATGATGATGATGATGATGATGATGATGATGATGATGATGCAATAAATGAAAGTGAATTGATAATACGAAGGAAATATTCTCATTAGGTGAAGTAATATGATAGAAGGAGGAGGAGGAGAAGGAGGAGGAGGAGGAGGAGGAGGAGGAGGAGGAGGAGGAGGAGGAGGAGGAGGAG
>NC_059261.1:6799043-6809043 GCF_017591435.1 Portunus trituberculatus | reverse complement strand
GTCTTTTTTCGTCTTGTTTTTTTTCGTATTTTTTTCTAAATTCTAGATTATATTTTTCCTGTTTTTTTCTTGTTTTTGTCTTGTTTTTGTTTTGTTTGTGTTTAAATTCCAGATTCAGTTTTTACTTCTCTTTTTCTTTTTTTGTCTTGTTTTGTCTTGTTTTTTCAGTTTTTTCTTTTTTTCTTCTTTTTTTCTTGTTTTCTGTTGTTTGAGATTTGCTTGAGGTGGACACACACACACACACACACACACACACACACACACACACACACACACACACACACACACACAATAAACATAAAAAACAGAAAAGAAAATAGACGAAGAAGAGAGGAATAATGAATGAAGGAGAAGCAATAAGTGAATGAATCGAGTAAGTGAAACACGAGGCGAGAACACCGTAGATTTTTACTTAAGGTAGACACACAAACACACAAACACACACACACAAAAAAAAAAAAAAAAACCCAGAAAAAAATAGACAAAGAAGAGAGGAATAATGAATGAAGGAGTAGTAATAAGTGGAATGAATCGAGTAAGTGAAACACGAGGCGAGAACACCGTAGATTTTTACTTAAAGTAGACACACAAACACACAAACACACACGCACACACAATAAAAAAAAAAAAAAAAAAAAACAGAAAGAAAATAGACAAAGAAGAGAGGAATAATGAAAGAAAGGAGAAGCAATAAATGAATGAATCGAGTAAGTGAAACACGAGGCGAGAACACCGTGGACTTTTACTTGAGTCACGGGTGAATGGTTGCGGGAAGGCCTCACAATAACGCAAATCAAATCATGGGAGCGAATAGAGGCAACGCTCGCCAACAAATTAGCGAAACATGAAGCCTGCCTCGCTCTACACTTTTACTCCCCGCATCCATCACTGCTAATTGGCGCCCAAACATAACATAGACATTTATAATACCTCATTAGAGTCTTTTGGCCTTGTTCCTGCTTCACTGTCTACGGTAAATGCCTTCATGGATTGGTCAATACTTGTGTTAACTGATTCCCACACAAGTCACGCTGCTGTAACTTGTGTTTATTGATATTTACTGATATTTAGCGGTCTTATAATCACATTGAGGGTTAAAATCTGATAAAGCATAGATATTTTACCTGTTAATGATACTACACCTGATTAATTAATGATTACCTGTGGTTACTGTGTGGTTTAGCTTGTGTGTGATGGATAAGTGGGTGTGGTAAAGCATTGGTTACCTGTTTGTTACCTGTGCTACAGTTAATTGATGGGTTAATTAATTACCTGTATAAGTGGTGTTGTACCTTGTGTTTCTTGATATTTTGAGGGTATATAGACACTTTGATGGTCAAGAGAGGGGTGAAAGGTAAGGGGAAACAGAGAGGGGAAAAAGACAGGGGAACGAAGAGAGGAGAAAAATAGAAAGGGAAAAGAGAAATGGGGAAAGAGAGGGACAAAAGAAAGGGGAAAAAGAGAGTAGAAAAAAGGAAGAGAGGGGGAAAAGAGAGTGAAAAAGAAAGGAAGGGTGGAAACAGAGGAGAAAAAGAAAGGGGAAAAGGGAAGTGAGAAAAAAGAAGGGAATGCAGAAGAGGAAAAGAGAAAGAAAAATATGGAAGAAAAAGATGAGAAAAGAGAAGAGGAAAAAGAGGGAAAAATAGAGAATAGAAAAGAGAAGAGGAAAAAGAGAAAGGAAAAAAGAGAGAGGGGAAAAAGGAAAAGAGAGAAAGAGAGAGGAGAAAAAGGAAAAACGAGATAGAAAAACAGAACAGGAAAAAGAAAAAGGGAAAAAAGAGAGAGAGAGAGAGAGAGGAAAAGAGAAAGAGAAAAAGAGAAAGAGAAAGAAAAAGAGAGAGAAAAAAGAGAAAGAGAAAAAAGAGATAGCAAAAGAGAACAGGAAAAAAAAAGAGAACAGGAAAAAAAAAAAAAAAGAGAGAGAGAGAGAGAGAGGGAAAAAAAAATCGAGAAGAGTAAAAGTAAGACAATAGTTTATCGTTCCGCCGCATGTGTTTGTTGTATTTGCATGTTTTATAATCAAACACCCGAAGGAAAATGTGGCTGAGGGCGAGACAATAGTTCCTGCTTTTATTTGCTACTTTTTTTCCAGCTTTTTGTTTGAGTTTTATTTGTGTATTTATTTTCTGAGCCGCTTTTGCAAACTTATCTCGAAAACCTCCATGTCTTGGCCAGATATTTCCCTTTGTTAAAAGAACTTGCTGTATTTTCCTTCGACCTCTTCGTTTGTTTTGCCCCGAGGAAATCTGACTGGCTCTCTCTCTCTCTCTCTCTCTCTCTCTCTCTCTGTCTCTGTCTCGCATTTTTCTTTCTGATTTCTAGTCTTAGATTTGTTTTGCTTCATTTTGTTGTGTTTAGCTTCTTCAGTACTGGGACACATTTTTACCTTGAGATTTGTGTACCATTAGACCATTTGAATGACATTAGGAAGGGTCTATGGAGGTCTGAAGGTTAATGGCCAGTCTTCTCTATTTTGACCCCTTCAGTACTGGGACACATTCTTATGTCGAAATTTGTGTACTATTAGACCATTTTATTGACATTAACAAGGGTCTATGGAGGTCAGATGATTAATGGCCACAGTCTCCACTATTTTAATCCCTTCAGTACTGGTACACATTTTTACCTTGAGATTTGTGTACCATTAGACCATTTTATTGACATTAGGAAGGGTGTATGGAGGTCTGAAGATTAATGGCCACAGTCTTCACTATTTTGACCCCTTCAGTACTGGGGCACAATTTTACCATTGGATTTGTACACCATTAGACCATTTTATTGACATTAGCAAAGGTCTATGGAGGTCAGAAGATTAATGGCCACAGTCTTCACTATTTTAATCCCCCACGTGAGTTTCTGAAGCTGTATAGAATCACCAAATAGTCACCAGAATGAATATGGAAACGCGTCCTGGTACTGAAGGGGTTAATTCTTTGTCTGTCTGTCTGTCAGTCTGTCTGTCTGTCTGTCTGTCTGTCTGTCTGTCTGTCTGTCTGTCTGTCTGTCTGTCTGTCTGAGTTTATAAGCTGTTCGTGTGTTTGTCATTCTTTTAGTTACTCTTTTTCTTTTTCTTTTCTTTCTGTATCTTTTTTGCGTATCTTGGTCTTAATCTCTCTCTCTCTCTCTCTCTCTCTCTCTCTCTCTCTCTCTCTCTCTCTCTCTCTCTCTCTCTCTCTCTCTCTCTCTCTCTCTCTCTCTCTCTCTCTCTCTTTCTGACATGATATTTCCCAGTGCTTGTTTGTCTTTCATCTCAAAGTTTCGTTCGGTGGAAGAAAACCTTTGCATTTCAGTGTCACGCCTCCTCCTCCTCCTCCTCCTCCTCCTCCTCCTCCTCCTCCTCCTCCTCCTCCTCCTTCCTCCTTCTTGTGTTCCCCGGCCTAACGCATTGGTGTGTCATATCGCAAAGAATTATCTCTCTCATAAATATTCCAACGATATTCTGGATTATCCGCGAATATTTCTCGGCTCCGTGTATTGTGTGTGTGTGTGTGTGTGTGTGTGTGTGTGTGTGTGTGTGTGTGTGTGTGTGTGTGTGTGTGTGTGTGTAGTAATATTTTTTCTTGTAATTGTATTCTTGTCATTGTCTGTTGTACTATTCTTCTATCTTTTTAAGTGCGTGTGTGTGTGTGTGTGTGCGTGTGTGTATGTGTGTGTGCGTGTGTGTATGTGTGTGTGCGTGTGTGTATGTGTATGTGTGTTTTCACCGTTATTGTTTTATTTTATACTACTACTACTACTACTACATTAACACTCTCTCTCTCTCTCTCTCTCTCTCTCTCTCTCTCTCTCTCTCTCTCTCTCTCTCTCTCTCTCTCTCTCTCTCAGTAACTTTTCTATATTAATTAGTGGTTTTGTTCCCTGAGTAATATTTTTATCGCTATTATCATCCTTATCACCTCGCCTTCTGGGTACAAAGTCACTATTTAACTACCAACATGCTGATAAAGTCGTGTGTGTGTGTGTGTGTGTGTGTGTGTGTGTGTGTGTGTGTGTGTGTGTGTGTAATTTTTTTTTCTCTCTCTCTATTTGTTTTTCTGTCTGTCTGTCTGTCTATCTGTCTGTATGTCTCTGTTCTCTCTCTCTCTCTCTCCCCTCTCCCTCCCATTCCTTCACCTATTTCCAAGAACCTTAGATTTTTTTTCCTCTCCCTCTCTCTCCTTCTCCCTCTCCCTCTCCCTCTCTATCACCACCTTGAGATATTATACAGCCATGTTATCAGCTGTTATCAGTAGCGAGTGTCAGCGTGTGTCAGCTATCAGTCAGGGAGAAGGTTTTGCTGATTCTGAAAGAGTTTGTCACTGTAAATTTTGTGACCTGAGTGAATTTGGAGCCTTGAAGTGGTGGTGGTGGTGGTGGTGGTGGTGGTGGTGGTGGTGCGAGAGAGCGAATATCAGTGTATTGAGATGAATATTTGATAAAAAAGATGACTTCTATGTTTGAGTGATAAAGAGAGGAAGTGGAGGAATGGAATGAGAGGAGAATAGAAGAAGGAGAAGAAGGAGGAAGAAGAGGAAGGAGTAAGAGGAAAGTTTAGCAAGATAAGGACAGATTGAAGGAAGGAAGGAAGGAAGGAGGGAGGGAGGGAGGGAGGGAGGGAGGAAGGAAGGATGTAAGAGAATAGGATGAATTGAGGAAACTTGCGGGAAGTTTACGAAGGAAAAACAATAAGAGAAAATTCGGTTAGTGAGAGAGAGAGAGAGAGAGAGAGAGAGAGAGAGAGAGAGAGAGAGAGAGAGAGAGAGAGAGAGGATATAATGGTTAAAGAAAATATTTAGACTACTACTACTACTACTACTACTACTACTACTACTACTACTACTACTACTACTACTACTACTACTACTACCACCACCAGCACCACCACCATCACCATCACCACCACCACCACCACAACAACAACCACAAAAACAAAAACAACAACAACTTCTCCTCCTCCTCCTCCTCCTCCTCCTCCTCCTCCTCCTCCTCCTCCTCCTCCTCCTCCTCCTCCTCCTCCTCCTCCTAACCTAACCTAACCTAATTTAAAACCACATCCATTTTCTTTAAAACCCCAATAAATCTATCAATTACTTCTACTATTTAGCGATCTGAAATGCGCATCCCGTTTTCTTTCTGGACGCGAGGGAATTTGAGGAAACTGCAGAAGACTCCCAATCTTTCAAAAACGCCAACAATTAACTATTTCCCCTCATCCTTTCCCTCATCCTTTCCTCATCCTCTCCCTCATCCTCTCCCTCATCCTCTCCCTCATCCTCTCTCATCCTTTCCCCTCTTATTGTCTTGATGAGGGAATTAAGAAAAGATTAAATGGTTTTTGTGTGATTAATTGCCTTTAATTGAGACAGTTTTAATGAAGAAATATAGAGCGCTTAGAGAGAGAGAGAGAGAGAGAGAGAGAGAGAGAGAGAGAGAGAGAGAGAGAGAGGAGCCTAGAAATGGAAAGCTAGACTCAATGAATGAAGAGATAAAATAGAGAGAAGGAAGGAGAAAAATACAGATTAGACGAATAGGAAAATGAAGGAAAGGAAGAAAAATAGAAGAAGAAAAGGAGGAAAAAGAGGAAAATATAGGCGATATTAGATAAAAAAAAAGATGAAGGATATTTTGGATAAAGAAAGGACAAGGTTGAAGGAAGAAGGAGGAAGATTGATAGGAGGAGAAATTGACGCCAAGGAGAGGAGGAGGAGGAGGAGGAGGAGGAGGAGGAGGAGGAGGAGGAATGAAAGGGAAGTGTAAGAGGCTCGTAAAGATAAGAATAAAGATAAGGAAGATATTTTTCACACTTATATTAAAAAAAGGGGAAAGACAGGAAACAAGCGAGGGGAAAAATTGAATAAAAAAAAAGGTCACACTTATTAATGGAAATCTCCGAGTCACACTTATGAGGGCTCAGTTACTTAGACACACTTATAGGGAAAAAAAGAGGAAAAATAGCTGGAAAAAAGTGTGAAGTAATATAGTCACACTTATTGTCACACTTATATGGAAGAAAAGAGGGGAAAATAGCTGGAAAAAGTGTGAAGTAATATAGTCTCACTTATAGTCACTTATATGGAAGAAAAGAGGGGAAAATGGATGGAAAAAAGTGTGAAGTAATATAGTCACACTTATAGTCACACTTATATGGAAAAAAGAGGGAAAATGGATGGAAAAAAGTGTGAAGTAATATAGTCACACTTATAGTCACACTTATATGGAAAAAGGGGAAAATGGATGGAAAAAAGTGTGAAGTAATATAGTCACACTTATAGTCACACTTATAGGGGGAAAATAGCTGGAAAAAGTGGGAAAATAGCTGGAAAAAGTGTGATGGAAAAAGTAAGATATAGTCACACTTATTGTCACACTTATATGGAAGAAAAGAGGGAAAATAGCTAGAAAAAAGTGTGAAGTAATATAGTCTCACTTATAGTCACACTTATATGGAAAAAAGGGGAAAAATAGCTGGAAAAAAGTGTGAAGTAAGATAATCACACTTATTGTCACACTTATAGGGAAAAAAGAGGGGAAAATGACAGGAAAATAGTGTTAAAGTAGTCACACTTATAATCACACTTATGAGAGTTTGGGTTACTTAGACGCACTTATAGTCACACTTATATGGAAAAAAGGAAAATGGGAAAAAAAGTGTGAAGTACTTAATGGATACTTATAAGTGTGAGGCTACTTAGACACACTTATATGAACACTTAAATGAAAGAAAAAGCAGAAATTGACAGGAAAAAGTGTGTTAAATTGACAGTCACACTTATATTGATACTTTTAAGTGTGAAAGTACTTACAAACACTTATATGAAAAAAAACAATTGACAGGAAAAAAAAGTGTTAAATTAGTCACACTTATATTGATACTTTTAAGTGTGAGGGTACTTACACACACTTATTTGGACACTTATATGAAAAAAAGTAGAAAAAATTGGCAGGAAGTGTTAAATTAGTCACATTTATATTAATTCTTGTAAGTGTGAGGCTACTTAGACACACTTATATGAAAAAAACAAGTGTGTCAGATTATTAGACACATTCACACTTAAATAAGAGAGAAGAGTGACGTAAGTGTGAATTTGACTTGCATTTCCACGAGAGAGAAAAATAGAAAAAAATGAAGGAAATTAAATAAAAAACAAGAAAAGACAAGAAAAGGAAAGGAGGAGGAGGAGGAGGAGGAGGAGGAGGAGGAGGAGGAGGAGGAGGAGGAGGAGGAGAAGAAGAGGAAGAGGAAGAGAGGAAGATAACTTGAGTAGGAGGAAGATGAAGGTTAAAACAAATATAGAGGAGGAGGAAGAGGAGAAGAAGAAGACGAAGAAGAAGAAGAAGAAGAAGAAGAAGAAGAAGAAGAAGAAGAAGAAGAAGAAGAAGAAGAAGAAGAAACAGGAAGAGATGGAGAAGGAGGAGGAGAAGCAAGAGGAAAAGAAAAGATAAATAAAAAAGGAGACAGAGAGAGAGAGAGAGAGAGAGAGAGAGAGAGAGAGAGAGAGAGAGAGAGAGAGAGAGAGAGATTTTTCCACATTTCCTCTTCAGTAAATAAATAAATAAATAAATAAATAAATAAATAAATAAATCAACTTCATATTTTAATCTTGAAAGAAAACGCATGATTGAAGACGAAAGAAAACGAGATTCAGGATATCACAGAAAACGGGAAGAAGAGAAAAAGGAAAATGGGAAAAGAATGATGATAACCACAATAGATAAGAGAGAGAGAGAGAGAGAGAGAGAGAGAGAGAGAGAGAGAGAGAGAGAGAGAGAGAGAGAGAGAGAGAGAGAGAGAGAGAGAGAGAGAGAGAGAGAGAGAGAGAGAGAATAAGTGGATAAGAAAGGAAAAATGAGGAAAAATTGAGGAAAATATGCCAAAATAAAGAAAATATTTGCTGAATTGAGCGAGATCAAAGAGAGAGAGAGAGAGAGAGAGAGAGAGAGAGAGAGAGAGAGAGAGAGAGAGAGAGAGAATCAATATTAATAAAAAAAACAAAAATAAATAAGAAAAACGAATAGAAAATAAAAAAAAAAAAGAAAGGAAGATGGAAATAGAAAACGGAGATTGTATAAAGTTACGAATGAGGAATAAGAAAAAAACAGAATAAAGGAGGGAAAAGGAGAAAAAGAGAAAAAATAAGAGGAAAAGAGAAGAAAAGAGAATAAAAGAGAGAAAAGGAGAATAAAGGAGGAATAAAATGAATAAGGAAGAGGCAAAAATTGATAAAGGGAGGAAGAACATGAATAAAGGAGAGAATAAAGGAGAGAAATGGAGAATAAATGAGAATAAAAGAACAATAAAGAAGAAAAAAATGAAAAAAGAAGGAAAAAAAGAAAATAGAGAAGAGGGAAAATGAAAGAAAGGAGAGAAGAAAGAGAAAAGAGAATAAAAGAGAGAAATAACTAAATAAAAGAGAAGAAAGGAGAGAAAAAGAGAATAAAGGATGGAAAATGAATAAAAGAGAGAATAAAAGAGAGAAAGAGAGAATAAGAGAGAGAATAAAAGAGAATAAGAGAGAAAAAGAGAATAAAAGAGAAGAAAAGAGAAAAGAGAATAAAGAAAAGAAATAAAGAAAAAATAAATAAAAAGAGAAAAAGAAGAAAAACGAGAATAAAGAAAGGAATTAAAGAAAAATAAATAAACAAAAGAGAAGAAAAGAGAAAAAAAACAATAAAGAAAAGAAAAAGTGAATAAAAGAGAGAAAAAGAGAGAGAAAGAGAGAATAAGAGAGAAACCATAATAAAGGAGGGAAAAACACCACAATACGCCAAAAATCTCACCAGAGCAAGTGCCATAAAATAAGAAGGAATCCGTGAATATCAACAGAAAACGGGCATTCGACTCGGCGCCGTAAAGAAAGTGGGAATTTTCCTTCAAAGAAAACGGGAAGTCATAAAGTGGCGCGGAATGGGGGACTGAAGGAAAAGGAGGGAAGAGGAGGAGGAGGAGGAGGAGGAGGAGGAGGAGGAGCAGGAGGGAGTGATGGAGGAAGGGAGAATGGTGGAGAGAAGAGAGAGAAAATCATTGGTATTGTAATGACCCACAGAGAGAGAGAGAGAGAGAGAGAGAGAGAGAGAGAGAGAGAGAGAGAGTGTTGAGGTTCAAAGTATTTGCGGAGGAAAATCTGGAAAAATAGAAAGAAAATACTGCTACTACTACTACTACTACTACTACTACTACTACTACTACTACTACTACCTCCTCCTCCTCCTCCTCCTCCTCCTCCTCCTCCTCCTCCTGCTGCTGCTACTACTACTACCACTACTACTCCTACTGTTACTACTACTGCCACCACCACCACCACCACCACCACAATAAAAACAACAACAATAATAATAATAATAATAATAACAATAACAATAACAAAAAGGTGAAAATATTAAATAGGTGTGAGACTTTGGCCAAAAAAGGAACAAAGTAGGTCTATTGAAAGCTGCCTTTTCTTCTATTATAGGCCTAAACTCAGAGGGGAGGAGGAGGAGGAGGAGGAGGAGGAGGAGGAGGAGGAGGAGGAGGAGGAAGGGGAGGAGGAAGTCTTGAAAGGAATAAGACTAAGAGTTGGAGGTGTTGGGAGAGAGAGAGAGAGAGAGAGAGAGAGAGAGAGAGAGAGAGAGAGAGAGAGAGAGAGAGAGAGATGGAAGGATGCGGAAGAGGAGGAAGAAGATTAGAGGGAAGAATGTGCCAAGTCCCATATAGGCCTTCACTTCCTCCTCCTCCTCCTCCTCCTCCTCCTCCTCCTCCTCCTCCTCCTCCTCCTCCTCCTCCGTCATAGCGTGGAGGGAAAACAAAGTCACGGGTATAAGACAAATAGACTTTTATGGTCCAATTTTGCGTCTAGGCAGGTAGGATTGTGGCCCTTATGATGGATCTCACTTGGGGGGAGGAGGAGGAGGAGGAGGAGGAGGAGGAAGAGAAGAATAGATAAAGATGATGATGAGGATGAGAATAATAAAAGAGAAGGATTCGCAGAGGGTATAGAAGAGGAGGAGGAGGAGGAGGAGGAGGAGGAGGAGGAGGAGGAGG
>NC_059261.1:6751543-6759043 GCF_017591435.1 Portunus trituberculatus | reverse complement strand
TCTTCCTTTTATTCTTTTCCTTTCTCTTAAACTCTGCCATTCCTGCCTTGGACATCTTTTCCTCCTCCTCCTCCTCCTCCTCCTCCTCCTCCTCCTCCTCCTCCTCCTCCTCCTCCTCCTCCTCCTCCTCCTCCTCCTCCTCCTCTATTTCCCCCTAATTCCTCACACTTTTTCTCTTCCCTCTCTTTCTCTTTTCCTACTTCTTCTTCCTTCTTCCTTCCTTCATTCCTTCCTTATTCCTTTTCCTTCCTTCTTCTTCCTTCCTTCCTTCCTTCCTTCCTTCCTTCCTTCCTTCGTTTATTCCTTGTCATTGTTTCACCTCTCTTCATTTTACTTTTTTTTTCTCCTATTCCTACTTCTCCTCTCCTCCTCCTCCTCCTCCTCCTCCTCCTCCTCCTCCTCCTCCTCCTCCTCCTCCTCCTCCTCCTCCTCCTCCTCCTCCTCCTCTCCTCCTCCTCCTCCTCTTTCTACAGCTTTTATTTCCACTCCTTTCACCCACACGATATTCTCTCTCTCTCTCTCTCTCTCTCTCTCTCTCTCTCTCTCTCTCTCTCTCTCTCTCTCTCTCTCTCTCTCTCTCTCTCTCTCTTTCACTCCTACGTATCTTGGCCGTCACTTTTCTCCTTTCCTCCTCCTCCTCCTCCTCCTCCTCCTCCTCCTCCTCCTCCTCTTCCTCCCCCGTGCACGCAGCGAGCCATGTTCGCGGTGTCAAGGAAGATGCATAAATTGAATTGAGGAGGAAGAGGGAAAATAACTAAATTCCAGGAGGGAAGGAAGGAAGGAGGAAGAACAGGATCAAAGGACGCAGGAGGAGGAGGAGGAGGAGGAGGAGGAGGAGGAGGAGGAGGAAGAGAAGATGTGGTTGAAAGTTGTGTTGAAACCTTCGTTGGTAGGGAAAGAGGAGGAGGAGGAGGAGGAGGAGGAGGAGGAGGAGGAGGAGGAGGAGGAGGAGGAGGAGGAGGAGGAGGAGGAGAGTAACGGAATGGAGAGAGAGTGAGAGAGAGAGAATAACCGGATAATGAATAGGGACAAAATAAATAATAATAAATAATAATAATAAATGATAGCAATAATAATAATAATAGATAAAAAATAATTATTAAGAAAACGGAAAAGAGAAATAAAAAAATTGAAATAAAGAAGACAAAGAAGAAAAGAAGAAAAATTGGGAAGAAGGGAAAGGAGAGAGAAAGAGAGAGAGAGAGAGGAAGAAGAAAGAGGAGGAGGAAGAATAGAATTACAGTAAAGGAAACTTGAAAAAAAAGCAAAGGAGGAGGAGGAGGAGGAGGAAGAGGAGGAGGAGGAGGAGGAGGAGGAGGAGGAGGAGGAGGAGGAGGAGGAGGAAAAAGGAAGACAAGAGGAAGGAAATGAGGTGGAAGAGATAAATGAGAGAGAATGAAACCGATTGAGAGTTTAGAAACCTTTTGGGAATCCTACCTATTTTTCTCTCTCTCTCTCTCTCTCTCTCTCTCTCTCTCTCTCTCTCTCTCTCTCTCTCTCTCTCTCTCTCTCTCTCTCTCTCTATTCATTCCTTTATTAATTTCCTCTTGTATGGATTTTTTTCCTCTTCTATTCATTGTGTCTGTTTCCCTCCTCCTCCTCCTCCTCCTCCTCCTCCTCACCATTTTCTCCTCCTTCCTCTCTCCTTTTCCTCTCCAGTTTTCCCCTCCTCTCTCTCTTTCCCTCCTTCCTTCCTTCCTTCCTTCCTTCCTTCCTTTTTTTCCTTTTTATTTCCCTTTTTCCTCTTTTATTTCGTCATCATCATCCATCTCTCTCTCTCTCTCTCTCTCTCTCTCTCTCTCTCTCTCTCTCTCTCTCTCTCTCTCTCTCTCTCTCTCTCTCTCTCTCTCTCTCTCTCTCACACACACACGATCAGTAATTAATTAAAATACACAACAGTGATTTAATGCATTTCCTCTCTCTCTCTCTCTCTCTCTCTCTCTCTCTCTCTCTCTCTCTCTCTCTCTCTCTCTCTCTCTCTCTCTCTCTCTCTCTCTCGTACAGGTAATGAGACGAGGGGCAGTGACAGGTGAATTTGTTTGTGTCCTACCTGGCCTTACCTGCTTGTTAATTACCTCACTTGTTACCTGTGTGTGTGTGTGTGTGTGTGTGTGTGTGTGTGTGTGTGTGTGTGTGTGTGTGTGTGTGTGTGTGTGGTAGTTGTGGTTTTTGAATGTTTAGTCTTGCTACTGCTACTATTCATACTATTAATGTTACTGCTACTACTACTGCTACTACTACTACTACTACTACTACTACTACTGCTACTACTGCTACTGCTACTACTACTACTACTACTACTACTACTACTACTACTATTACATAAAATCCTGAATAACGATATACACGCAGGAAGAAGAAAAATAAAACATTCACTAGAAAGGAGGAGGAGGAGGAGGAGGAGGAGGAGGAGGAGGAGGAGGAGGAGGAGGAGGAGGAGGAGGCATAATAGAACAATGAACCAATATTTTCCATTGTTTCCCATTAGTGTCATTTTCTCATTCTGATTCCTGCTTCACTTCCTTCATTCACAACCTCACCTCTCCCTCTCTCTCTCCCTCTCTCTCTCTCTCTCTCCTCTCTCTCCCTCTCTCTCTCTCCCTCTCCATCATTCCTTCGCTATGATAAGAGAAGGTGAATGGCCCGCACGAGTGTCTAATTAGAGAGAGAGAGAGAGAGAGAGAGAGAGAGAGAGAGAGAGAGAGAGAGAGAGAGATTGGTTGATTTCTGTGGTATAATTTCTTTGTCTTGCTGCTGCTGGTACTACTACTACTACTACTACTACTACTACTACTACTACTACTACTACTACTACTACTACTACTACTACTACTATGAAAGGCAGTGATAGTAGTAGTAATATAGTAGTGATGATGGTGGTTGTAGCAGTAGTAGTAGTAGTAGTAGTAATAGTAGCAGTAGTAGTAGTAGTAGTAGTAGTAGTAGTAGCAGCAGCAGAAGTCGTTATAGTAGTATTTGATTTCCTTATTCCTTTTTTTTTCCTCCTCCTCCTCCTCCTCCTCCTCCTCCTCCTCCTCCTCCTCCTCCTCCTCCTCCTCCTCCTCCTACTATGAAGACTTCTTTTCCAGACCTGTCTGCAGACTGTGTGACACCCGTTCTCGTCTCGAGGAAGCTGTGGAGGAGGGAAACAGGAAGTATGCCGAACTAAAAAGTAACTTTGATTCATTGCAGGATACCCAAACAAGTCTAGCAGAAGCAGTAGCAGAAGGTAACAACAGGTACACTGAACTAAAAAATAGATTTGATACCCTACAGGAATTTGTCACAGCGAACATTGGACGGAGCGCCACGACTGCCAGTCTGCCACACACTTCCGTAGCCCCAGCCACACCTGACTCTCGCTCACGCCCGTCCCTCCCCCAGGATCCTGCCTTCATACCAGTCAGAAATGGAGCGAGGCGAGACACGCGACGCACTCACCTCCCCCTAACGACTTACAATCGCTTCTCTATTCTCAGTGAACAGGTGGAAGAAACACAGGAGACCAGACTTGTGGGGGATTCCATCATCCGAGGCCAACTAGAAGAATTCTGTGGACGTGTGCCATCTCGTAGACGACGCTACTGCCTTCCAGGAGCCACACTCCGTGACATCACGGACTGTGTTGAGGACGTGACAAAGGACGCCACTAATGATACACTTTATGTCATCCACGCAGGTACAAATGACGTCCACCGCTCCCGCTCAGAAGAACTGATGGAGAAGTACAAGGAGATGATCAAGAAATACAAGACTAAATCAAGAAATATTGTAATTTCAGGTATTCTCCCGAGGATCAACGCGGACGCACGTTTCTATAACCTTGCTTTCAGTACTAATAACAGATTGAAGACTCTTTGCCAACAGGAAAACGTCGAGTTTCTTAACATGTGGAATGACTTCTATAATGAACACAAATTATTTCACAGAGACGGTCTCCACCTAAATGCAGTGGGAGCAGCCAGGATGGGGAGATTAATTCATGATAAAGTTTGTCTCCACAGATCAAAAAACGTGCAGGTGGCAGAAGGAACTTCAGCGTCGTAAGTTCATCTTCAGATTCAGGCAAGATCAGAGCTTGCTATTTCAATGCCCGTAGTTTACGAAATAAATTTAATGAGCTCCAAGCTCTTATACATCAAGAAAACTATGACATCATCGGCATCACAGAAACTTGGATTAATACAACACACAGAGATTACCTCGCAGAATACTCACTTGATGGCTATAACATTTTTAGTAGCGAAAGATCTCACCGTACAGGGGGCGGTGTAATGTTTTACGTTAAAAGTAATCTTCGTGCTCGTGTGATGCCAACTTCAACCATTGCAAACATAGATGTCAATTTCATTCATATAGAAAATAAATCCCGAAGAATATCATTAGGTCTCGTCTATCGTCCTCCAGCCCAGTCACCCGCCACAGACGAACAATTGTATGAACAAATCGCGGACATTTGCTGCGTAAACAATTGCATAATTATGGGAGATTTTAACCTTCCAGTCACAAGGTGGGGCGAACCACTGACAGCTCACGCTGGCCAGCAGCTGTATAATAGCATGCTTGAAAGCTCCCTCCACCAACACATCAAGCATCCGACAAGAGGAAACAATATCCTTGATATCGTTCTAACAAATGATGAGAATACTATTGAAAATGTGGAAATTGGACCAGAATTCAGTTCCAGCGATCATCGCTCCTTAAAATTCACCATAAATTTTGACAAAGGAAAAGTGAATGAAAGTAAAGAAAAAGTGCCAGACTATCGGCGTGCAAACTACACAAGACTCCGTATGCAGCTTGCATCCATTGACTGGAATATACTGCTGGAAACACCAGATGTAGATAAGACATGGGAGGTGTTTGCTGAAAAGATAAATGATACAGCTAAGATGTGTATACCACTAAGAAACAGAAGGAAACTACTAAACACCAAACCGAAATGGTGGAATAATGAAATTAAAAGCTGTCTTCTAGCAAAGAAAGAAGCATACAACAAATACAAATTAACACAGCATAATAATGATAAATTAGAGCATGACAGATTGCGTAGAAAAGCAAAAAAGTTGATAAAAAGCAGCAAAAAATCTGTAGAAGCTCAGATCGCAAACTCCTGTAAAACCAACCCAAAGGAATTTCACAGTTATGTAAAATCCAAAAGAGTCTTAGCCTCAACAATTGGTCCACTCATAACAGAAAACGGAAACCAAATAGATAACGAAGCTGAAATGGCAAACGTCCTAAATAGATTCTTCTCAACAGTCTTCACGACTGAAGATGTCCAAAATAGTCTGCCCATGCCAGAGCCTCAGGCACAAGGCAAAACACTGCCTGACTTCATAGTTACAGAAAATGAAATCCTCACAGTCATGAACAGCATGAACGTAAACAAAACGCCTGGACCAGACAAGATATCACCCAGGCTTCTCAAAGAAGCGAAAAATGAGCTCGTGAAACCACTCACGATTATATTCAATAAAACTTTACAAGCAGGAAAGTCCCCAGGAGTGGAAGCTAGCAAATGTCACGCCCATTTTCAAGAAAGGAAATAAATCACTCCCAGCTAATTACAGACCAATCAGCCTTACTTCAGTAGTGTGCAAGCTGATGGAAACGATAATCAGAGATAAGATTGTCAAATTTTTAGAAGAAAATAAGATCATGAAGGATTCACAACATGGTTTCAGAAACAAGAGATCCTGCTTAACAAACCTACTAGACTTCTTTTATGAAGTTTTTAACTCGTATGACGAGACAAAAGCAGTGGATGTTATTTATCTTGATTTCCAGAAAGCTTTCGACACTGTCCCTCACAAGAGGCTAATCAGCAAAGTAAAAGCTCACGGCATAGCTGGAAATACCCTGAAATGGTTGGAAGACTGGCTCTCTGACAGAAAGCAACGAGTTGTTATAAATGGAAAAGAATCAGAGTGGCACAATGTGAAAAGTGGTGTTCCTCAAGGCTCTGTATTAGGACCAGTTCTTTTCATTGTTTATATTAATGATATTGATGAAGGAATCACTTGTAAAATAAGCAAATTCGCGGACGACACCAAAATAATGAGCAAAGTTACATCAACGTCACAATGGCAAGAACTACAGTGTGACTTAAATAAACTGACACGCTGGGCAGAAAAATGGCAAATGAAATTCAATATAGAAAAGTGTAAAGTCTTACACATTGGAAGTAACAATGTACAAGCAAAATACGTAATGAGTAATGTACCTCTGGAAAGTGCTGAGAATGAAAAAGATCTTGGTGTTGTGGTGTCTAAAGATCTCAAGCCGAGCAAACACTGCACAGAAGCAGTAAAGAATGCAAATAAATTAGTTGGGTTCATTGGAAGAACCTTTGAATTTAAATCAGAAAAAGTTATCCTTACTTTATATAACTCATTGGTGCGTCCTCAGCTTGAATACTGTGTGCAGTTCTGGTCACCATATTACAGAAAAGACATTGAAAAACTGGAAAGGATCCAGCGTAGAGTGACCAAGATGATTCCGAGATTGAGAAACAAGCCGTATGAGGAACGACTGGAAGCATTAAATTTATTCAGCTTAACAAAGCGCAGGATAAGAGGAGACCTAATCGAAGTTTTCAAAATTTTTCAGGGATACAACAACCTTGATGTCAATAAATATTTTACTATTGATCATTCCACCATAACAAGGAATAATGGATTTAAAATTACACCAAAACGCTTTAAAACCCACGAGGCAAAGCACTTTTTCTTTAATAGAATAGTTAACATTTGGAATAAGCTTCCTTCAGAAATAGTAAACAGTACTTCCATTGCATCATTCAAAAACAAAATTGATAAATATTTAAAGAATAACCCCAACAAGCTCTCTTCTTGTCTGAATAATTAAACATGATACTATATTAACTTTCTTATAGATAGATATGTAGAGTTCACCGTAGGGTGAATAATAGAATCTCCTTTCATCCTTTCCTGTGAAAATTCCATGTCAGTTTTTTCCATACTGCATGGTACTTTTCCAAGCTATTTTCCATGCCAGCGAAAGCTGGAGGGAGTGGTGGGTGGGGAGGAGCCTTCTCCTGTACTGTCCTGTCTCTCTTATCTGTAGCCAGTTAGAAGTAGTTACCAAACAGCCTCGAAAGGACCAACAGGTCTGTTGCTGTTTGGCTTTCCTTTGTATTCCTTTGTATTCCTCCTCCTCCTCCTCCTCTTCCTGCTCTCTTTATTATTATTGTTACTCTTATTACTTCTTTTTTTTTCTCTTGTACATTTTATCTTATTCTTGCATTTTTTCCTCTTCTTACTCCTTTCTTTATTTTCTCTTCTTCCTGTTCTTTATCTTTTTCTTACTTTATTTCTTCCTTTTTTCTCTCTCTGTCTCTCTCTCTCTCTCTCTTTTCTTCCTCCTCTTCCTCTTCTTTTTTCTCTTTTTTCTCCTTGCATATGAAGTAAAATATCCTGAGAGAGAGAGAGAGAGAGAGAGAGAGAGAGAGAGAGAGAGAGAGAGAGAGAGAGGCGT
>NC_059261.1:6719043-6724043 GCF_017591435.1 Portunus trituberculatus | reverse complement strand
AACAATGCAATGGTAGTTTTCAAGTCGTGATTTGAACAGGGCAATTTAAACGATCAGAAAAGCATTACCGATTGATATACAGGAAAGAAACGCGTTAAGTCAAGTCAGGGCAAGGTCAGGCAGGGCAGGACAGGGCAGGATAGGGAAGGTCAGGTCAATATAGGTGAGGTTAGGTTAGGTTAGGTTTAGATTGAGTTGGGTTGAGGGTTAGGTTAAGTTAGGTTAGGTTAGGTTAGGTGTGAAGGGCACCACGTGTATGCCTCATGGTGGCTTGTGGTGCTGTGAAACGTTGCCATAAAACGTTAGTAGTCTTCAAACGTTGCCAGTCTTAAATTGTTGCCAGTAAACGTTTTCAATCACAGACAGTTGCCACAGAAACATTGCTACTTGTACAACGTTGGTAGTCCTTAAACGTTCCTAGTCTTAAAAACGTTGCCAGGAAACGTTGCCATTCTAAATCAGTTGCCATAAAACGTTGTCACTTATAAATCGTTGGTAGTCTTTAAACGTTGCCAGACTTAAATTGTTGTCAGTAAACGTTGTCACTCAAACAATTGCCATAAATCGTTTTCACTCCCTATATTGTCAGTCTTTAAACGTTCCCGGAGTAAAAAAAAAAAAACGTTGTCACTAAAAACGTTTGGGGAAAATGTCTTAAAAAACGTTACCAATCTTAAAATCTTCCCAAAAAAATGTCACATAGAAAACGTTACCACCACACACACACACACACAGAGAGAGAGAGAGAGAGAGAGAGAGAGAGAGAGAGAGAGAGAGAGAGAGAACATTTCCCAGCATTTCAAAAAAAAAAAAAAACATCAAAACATCAAAGCATTTAATTCTTAGAGCTTAGTTAACACACCTGTAGAGAGAGAGAGAGAGAGAGAGAGAGAGAGAGAGAGAGAGAGAGAGAGAGAGAGAGAGAGAGAGAGAGAGGTCAGCATTGCCAACATTACTCCCTGCCTTGAGGAATGCCATTAAGTGAAGGCAGAAACCTAGGAATTAGAGAGGCTGTGATTACCGACTCAGTGCTGCCAACCCCTGCAGGAGGAGGAGGAGGAGGAGGAGGAGGAGGAGGAGGAGGAGGAGGGAAATAAGAGAGGTAAAAAAGGAGAGAGAGAGGAGGGAAATGAGGAACGAAATTCAAGAGGGAGAAAGAATGAGGAGAAGAGGAGGAGGAGGAGGAGGAGGAAGAAGGAAGGGGAAGAAGAAGAGGCAAAACATGGAGGAAGAAAGGAGGAAGAAAGAGAGAATTGGAGGAGGAGGAGGAGGAGGAGGAGGAGGAGGACGAGGAGGAGAGAAAGAAGAAAGGAGAAATAGAAGGAAGGAAAAGATGGAGATGAGAATGAAGGAACAGAGAGAGAGAGAGAGAGAGAGAGAGAGAGAGAGAGAGAGAGAGAGAGAGAGAGAGAGAAAAGAAAACAAAGAAAGAAGGGAGAGAAATATGCAAATGGAGGAAAGAAATAAGAAAGGGAGATAAGATGGAGGAAAAATGTACAAATGGAGAGAAAAAGAGAGAGAGAGAGAGAGAGAGAGAGAGAGAGAGAGAGAGAGAGAGAGAGAGAGAGAGAGAGAGATAATGATGGAGGAAAGTGGAGGAGCATTAGAGAGGGAGGAAAGGAGGAGATGGAGGAAGGGAGGGAGATAATGGAGGGAAAGATGGAGGGGAGGAGAGGAAAGTAGGACAAGCTGGCGGGGGGGAGGGAGGAGGAGGGGGAGGAAAGATGAATGGAGATGACTTTGGGAGGAGGAGGAAGAGGAGGAGGAGGAGGAGGAGGAGGAGGAGGAGGAGGAGGAGGAAAGCGTAAACACGTTTCAAACTTGACCCAGTGATGTTGTTATTGTTATTTCTTCTTCTTCTTCTTCTTCTTCTTCTTCTTGTGGTGACGAATTGTAGTAGTAGTAGTAGTAGCAGTAGTAGTAATTGTTGTTGTTGTAGTAATAGTTGTGTTAGTGGTTGTAGTAGTAGTAGTAGTAGTAGTAATTATTGTAGTAGTAGTAATAATTGTTATATCAGTAGTGGTAGTAACAGTAGTAATAGTAGTAGTAGTAGTAGTAATTGTGTAGTAGTAGTAGTAGTAGTAGTAGTAGTAGTAGTAGTAGTCCCAGGGTACGGGGAACGGGGCGGTATGGCCAGCAGCACCACCAGGAAGTTGGGAGTCCTCTGTGTGTGTGTGTGTGTGTGTGTGTGTGTGTGTGTGTGTGTGTGTGTGTGTGTGTGTGTGTGTGTGGTTTATTGGAATTCTTGTGAGTAAACTGGTCTTGATTATTTCACCGCTTAAAATTCTTCTCATCCAAGTATGTACCAAGAGAGAGAGAGAGAGAGAGAGAGAGAGAGAGAGAGAGATAAATAAAACCCCTTCGTGATACTAATACCCGTTTTCTTCTCTGCTTTCCCCCATGTCTCGGCGGCGCAGGAGGGAAGATGGGTAAGTACTCGCTAAAATTTCGTTCATCATAGAAAATGGATCACAATGTAAACAAACCCCACGATGGCGAGCTGACGGCTGAAATATGGTAAGATTAACTGTATTTTCAACGCCTTTACTGCTTTCCAAAGGCTCCAGGTGACTTGTGGAGGGAGGTTAATTGTTGCTTTAGTGTTCTTGTGAGAAATTAACATGATTTTTGCAGTATTTGGAGGAGAAATGACTTGAAAACACTTGTAGTCATCTCTCTGGCCCTTGGGAAATGGTGATGGTGATAACAAGACGGGTTAAGAATACCAGCCTGTGTTTCTCTCTCTCTCTCTCTCTCTCTCTCTCTCTCTCTCTCTCTCTCTCTCTCTAAGCTTAAGGATCCAAGCTTATTTTGGCAAATCATCTTCATTCTCAGACATTTGTGCTTATGTGGATTTACTCTCTCTCTCTCTCTCTCTCTCTCTCTCTCTCTCTCTCTCTCTCTCTCTCTCTCTCTCTCTCTCTCTCTCTTAATTTCACTTTTCCGACATTTATTTTGCAACACAATTCTCACAGCGACCACTAACTTCATCTTCTTATCCTCCTCCTCCTCCTCCTCCTCCTCCTCCTCCTCCTCCTGTCCGAAGCTTAGTAAATCTCTCTCCCTTCTGCGGAACATCTCCATTTCCTCCTCCTCCTCCTCCTCCTCCTCCTCCTCCTCCTCCTCCTCCTCCTAGAATTATAGAGGGCGATGCAAATGTACAATCTATTACTTCGTTTTCTTCCTCTTTCCTTCCTTCTCTCCTCCTCTTCCTTCTCTCTTCCTTCTCCTTCTTCCTTTCCCTCCCTTCCCCTATCGGTGCACCCTTAAATCTGGTCTCTATGTGTCCTTGAATTATGGGTGTCCAGTGAAGGGAGGGAATTTATTTATGGGAAGGGACGAAAGGAAGGAAGGAGGGAAGGAAGGAAGGAAGGAAGGAGGGAAGGAAGGAGGGAAGGAGGGAGATTTTAAGACTGGCCAGGTTTTATGAGAGCCAAATATTCGATTTTTGTAGAATACGAGAAAGATTTGTATACTTTTCAGAGAGAGAGAGAGAGAGAGAGAGAGAGAGAGAGAGAGAGAGAGAGAGAGAGAGAGAGAGAGAGATTATGAAGGAGAAATAGCCTTACAAATCGTGGTTTTAGGTAGAGTGAGGGAGATAGATGGAGGAGAAAGAAGGAGGAGGAAGAGGAGGAGGAGGAGGTGGAGGAGGAGGAGGAGGAGGAGGAGGAGGAGGAGGAGGAGGAGGAGAACAGTAATAATAATAGTGATAATAATCTCAAAAATATTACACGAGTAAGATTTTATCCTTTATAGTACCTCTCTCTCTCTCTCTCTCTCTCTCTCTCTCTCTCTCTCTCTCTCTCTCTCTCTCTCTCTCATAGTAAGAGGAGTAATTTAAGAGGAAAACACTTTCTTCTCCAACAAAATATACCTCTATCATTCAAGTAAGGAGGAGGAGGAGGAGGAGGAGGAGGAGGAGGAGGAGGAGGAGGAGGAGGACGAGGACTTGTTAAAGAGAACGTAAAGTTGTGTTTTGAAGGAGAATGGAATAGTTATCACAATCTTTTTTAGAGGAGGAGGAGGAGGAGGAGGAGGAGGAGGAGGAGGAGGAGGAGGAGGAGGAAGATTATAGATTCCCCTCCTTTTCCTCCATATCATCATCTTTCCTCCCTCTTTACCTTTCATTTCACTCCATTACTTTTTCTCCTCCTCCTCCTCCTCCTCCTCCTCCTCCTCCTCCTCCTCCTCCTCCTCCTCCTCCTCCTCCTTTTAAAGCTTCTATCTCTATTTTATCTCCCTTATCTCTCCTCCTCCTCCTCCTCCTCCTCCTCCTAATCTTCTTCTTCTCCTCCTCCTCCTCCTCCTCCTCCTCCTCCTCCTCCTCCTCCTCCTCCTCCTCCTCCTCCTCCTCCTCCTCCTCCAACGATAACACTGCTAACTTTTTCCTCCCCTCCTTCTTCCTTCCTCCTCCCTCCTCTCTCTCTCTCTCTCTCTCTCTCTCTCTCTCTCTCTCTCTCTCTCTCTCTCTCTCTCTCTCTCTCTCTCTCTCTCTCTCTCTCTCTATCTTCACTGATATCTAAACAAATATTTTTACTCTCTCTCTCTCTCTCTCTCTCTCTCTCTCTCTCTCTCTCTCTCTCTCTCTCTCTCTCTCTCTCTCTCTCTCTCTCTCTCTCTCTCTCTCTCTCTCTCTCTCAAGTTGGTTCTTAACTGTTTATGTAATTTACTTTTATATATAAGGCCAGAGAGAGAGAGAGAGAGAGAGAGAGAGAGAGAGAGAGAGAGAGAGAGAAAGGTTCTGTGTGTTTCCCAAATCGCGTACTTGAAAGCACTCAAGATAGCTTCTTATTGCCCCGTAAATACTCTCTCTCTCTCTCTCTCTCTCTCTCTCTCTCTCTCTCTCTCTCTCTCTCTCTCTCTCTCTCTCTCCTTCCTTTTTCATCCTTCTTCAATCTCATCTCTCTCTCTCTCTCTCTCTCTCTCTCTCTCTCTCTCTCTCTCTCTCTCTCTCTCTCTCTCTCTCTCTCTCTCTCTCTCTCTCTGGTTTTCTTCCCAAT